>NC_087207.1:97526176-97558676 GCF_015104395.2 Macrobrachium nipponense | reverse complement strand
CAAGAAAAGAGGCAACAAAATCAACCATCTGATGTTCATGGACGACATCAAGCTGTATGGTAAGAGCATCAAGGAAATAGATACCCTAATCCAGACTGTAAGGATTGTATCTGGGGACATCAGAATGGAGTTTGGAATAGAAAAATGCGCCTTAGTCAACATACAAAAAGGCAAAGTAACGAGAACTGAAGGGATAAAGCTACCAGATGGGAGCAACATCAAACACATAGATGGAGAACAGGATACAAATACTTGGGAATAATGGAAGGAGGAGATATAAAAACACCAAGAGATGAAGGACACGATCAGGAAAGATATATGCAGAGACTCAAGGCGATACTCAAGTCAAAACTCAACGCCGGAAATATGATAAAAGCCATAAACACATGGGCAGTGCCAGTAATCAGATACAGCGCAGGAATAGTGGAATGGACGAAGGCAGAACTCCGCAGCATAGATCAGAAAACCAGGAAACAAATGACAATACACAAGGCACTACACCCAAGAGCAAATACGGACAGACTATACATAACACGAAAGGAAGGAGGGAGAGGACTACTAAGTATAGAGGACTGCGTCAACATTGAAAACAGAGCACTGGGGCAATATCTGAAAACCAGTGAAGACGAGTGGCTAAAGAGTGCATGGGAAGAAGGACTAATAAAAGTAGACGAAGACCCAGAAAATATACAGAGACATGGAGAAAGAACAGGAAAGAAACTGAGGACTGGCACAACAAGCCGAATGCACGGACAATACATGAGACAGACTAAAGAACTAGCCAGCGATGACAATTGGCAATGGCTACAGAGGGGAGAGCTAAAGAAGGAAACTGAAGGAATGATAACAGCGGCACAAGATCAGGCCCTAAGAACCAGATATGTTCAAAGTACGATAGACGGAAATAACATCTCTCCCATATGTAGGAAGTGCAATACGAAAAATGAAACCATAAACCACATAGCAAGTGAATGCCCGGCACTCACTTGCACAGAACAGTACAAAAAGAGGCATGATTCAGTGGCAAAAAGCCCTCCACTGGAGCCTGTGCAAGAAACATCAGCTACCTTGCAGTAATAAGTGGTACGAGCACATACCTGAGGGAGTGATAGAAAACGATCAGGCAAAGATCCTCTGGGACTATGGTATCAGAACGGATAGGGTGATACGTGCAAATAGACCAGACGTGACGTTGATTGACAAAGTCAAGAAGAAAGTATCACTCATTGATGTCGCAATACCATGGGACACCAGAGTTGAAGAGAAAGAGAGGGAAAAAATGGATAAGTATCAAGATCTGAAAATAGAAATAAGAAGGATATGGGATATGCCAGTGGAAATCGTACCCATTAATCATAGGGAGCACTAGGCACGATCCCAAGATCCCTGAAAATGAATCTAGAAAAACTAGAGGCTGAAGTAGCTCCAGGTCTCATGCAGAAGAGTGTGATCCTAGAAACGGCACACATAGTAAGAAAAGTGATGGACTCCTAAGGAGGCAGGATGCAACCCGGAACCCCACACTATAAATACCACCCAGTCGAATTGGAGGACTGTGATAGAGCAAAAAAAAAAAAAAAAAAAAAAAAAAAAAAAAATAATAATAATAATAATAATAATAATAATAATAATAATGTGGCGCCGTGGAGGAGTGGGTTAGGTCGTCAATAGACTTAAGTCAAGTTAAGCAACATTGGGCTGGTCAGTAGTTGGATGGGTGACCGCTCTCCTCGGCGTTGATTCCTTGGGAAAGGATCTTTTACCATAATTTCCTCAGTCTACTCAGCTGTAAATGAGTACCTATCCCTGATAGGGTAGGGTCCAGCTATGGGTTAAATAGCAAAACTCAGCAAATGATGAAAGAAATGAAGGAATAAACGACAACGACGTAAATGGAACCTCTGGCACAGAGGAGCTTCGTCCGGCAACCAGGTATTCAACCCAATTGAAGGGGAAGACGGTCAGGTACTTGGAGGTCGTCATCCAGCAACTGATCACCACAACGACAATAATCAACAGCCTGAGATTGGAGCTACAGAGGCAAAAGGAAGAATGGACAAGAAGAAAATAAGGAAATATGGAGATGCTACATCAGAAGCAAACGACGGAGAGAGGATATAGAAGAAGATTGGTCAACATCTGGAATGAGAGGAATAACACCCCCAATCAGAGCAGAGGCTGGCAGACCAAGTAAGGAGGAACATAAAGAAAAAGAACTGGCTCTCCCCAACAGAAGAGAAGAACTGGAAAGGGAAATGTCACACGACAACGAATTACACGAAGACGAACTGAGAGACGATGCCACAGAAGACGACAGGGACGATGAGGTATCAAACAACGACACACGAAGAAACACCGACGAAGTAACAGAGAGGACGGAATGGGTAGAAAAGATCAGACAATGGATGGAGCCAGATACAGAGAGAACAAAGATCCCCTCCATGAAAGCCTACAACACCAAGAAATTAAGGGAGAAAACAAGTGAGGTCAATGAAATAATGGGCATAATACAGACCACCAGTATCACAGAAACAAATAACTTGACATATGCAGGAGCAAGATTAGTAGCAGAACTGATGGGGATTCGAACACCAACACCACCAGCACAACCAACCCAACAGAAACCAAAACAGCAACCGCCTTGGAAAAGGCGCCTGGAAAAGCAAATCATGGTGATGAGATCTGACTTGAGTAAACTGAAAAGGAGAAGATGGCAGAAAAAAGGCTAAGAAGCAAGAAAAAACCAAGGGAGGAACTCAACGAGAAATACAAATTTACAACCGAGAGGGGACTAACAGCACCATAGAAGATGTAAACAGAGGGCTTAAGGTTAAGGCCAAAGCACATAAGATCCAACGGTACATGAACAGGAATAAGGGATACCAACAGAACAAACTATTCGGAAACCAACCAGAAAAGACTATACAGCCAACTAAGAGGGGAAGACAACCACCCAGAAATTCCTGAAGCCGAACCAAGTAAGAGACTCTGGGAAAACATATGGGAGCAATCCAGTATCACACAACAAACATGCAACATGGCTCCAGGAAGTCAAGGAAGAAGAAACAGGGAGAATAAACAAAGATTCACAGACATCACGACAGACACAGTCAGACACCAACTAAAGAAAATGCCAAACTGGAAAGCCCCATGGTCCGATGAAGTCCATGGATACTGGCTCAAAAAAACTTAAAAACTTCAAGGCCCTACACCCACGAATAGCAGAACAACTCCAGCATTGTATCTCAAATCACCAAGCCCCAAATGGATGACCCACAGGAAGAACATCCTTAGTACAAAAAGACAAGAGTAAGGGAAATATAGCCAGTAACTACAGGCCTATCACCTGCCTACCAATAATGTGGAAGTTACTAACAGGTATCATCAGTGAAAGGCTATACAATACCTAGAGGAGACAAACACCATCCCCCACCAACAGAAAGGCTGCAGAAGGAAGTGTAGGGGCACAAAAGACCAGCTCCTGATAGACAAAATGGTAATGAAGAACAGTAGGAGAAGGAAAACCAACCTAAGCATGGCATGGATAGACTATAAGAAAGCCTTCAACATGATACCACACACATGGCTAATAGAATGCCTGAAAATATATGGGGCAGAGGAAAATACCATCAGCTTCCTCAAAAAAATACAATGCGCAAACTGGAATACAATACTTACAAGCTCTGGAATAAGACTAGCAGAGGTTAATATCAGGAGAGGGATCTTCCAGGGCGACTCACTGTCCCCACTACTCTTCGTAGTAGCCATGATTCCCGTGACAAAAGTACTACAGGAAGATGGATGCCGGGTACCAACTCAAACCATCTGATGTTCTGGACGACATCAAGCTGTATGGTAAGAGCATCAAGGAAATAGATACCCTAATCCAGACTGTAAGGCTTGTATCAGGGGACATCAGGATGGAGTTTGGAATAGAAAAATGCGCCTTAGTCAACATACAAAAAGGCCAAAGTAACGAGAACTGAAGGGATAAAGTTACCAGATGGGAGGCAGCAACATCAAACACATAGATGAGACAGGATACAAAATACCTGGGAATAGAATGGAAGGAGGAGATATAAAACACCAAGAGATGAAGGACACCGATCAGGAAAGAATATATGCAGAGACTCAGGGCGATACTCAAGTCAAAACTCAACGCCGGAAATACGATAAAAGCCATAAACACATGGGCAGTGCCAGTAATCAGATACAGCGCAGGAATAGTCGAATGGACGAAGGCAGAACTCCGCAGCATAGATCAGAAAACCAGGAAACATATGACAATACACAAAGCACTACACCCAAGAGCAAATACGGGCAGACTATACATAACACGAAAGGAAGGAGGGAGAGGACTACTAAGTATTAGAGGACTGCGTTAACATCGAAAACAGAGCACTGGGGCAATATCTAAAAACCAGTGAAGACGAGTGGCTAAAGAGTGCATGGGAAGAAGGACTAATAAAAGTAGACGAAGACCCAGAAATATACAGAGACAGGAGAAAGACAGAAAGAACAGAGGACTGGCACAACAAACCAATGCACGGACAATACATGAGACAGACTAAGAACTAGCCAGCGATGACAATTGGCAATGGCTACAGAGGGGAGAGCTAAAGAAGGAAACTGAAGGAATGATAACAGCGGCACAAGATCAGGCCCTAAGAACCAGATATGTTCAAAGTACGATAGACGGAACTAACATCTCTCCCATATGTATGGAAGTGCAATACGAAAAATGAAACCATAAACCACATAGCAAGTGAATGCCCGGCACTTGCACAGAACCAGTACAAAAAGAGGCATGATTCAGTGGCAAAAACCCTCCACTGGGCCTGTGCAAGAACATCAGCTACCTTGCAGTAATAAGTGGTACGAGCACCAACCTGAGGGAGTGATAGAAAACGATCAGGCAAAGATCCTCTGGGACTATGGTATCAGAACGGATAGGGTGATACGTGCAAACAGACCAGACGTGACGTTGATTGACAAAGTCAAGAAGAAAGTATCACTCATTGATGTCGCAATACCATGGGACACCAGAGTTGAAGAGAAAGAGAGGGAAAAAATGGATAAGTATCAAGATCTGAAAATAGAAAATAAGAAGGATATGGGATATGCCAGTGGAAATCGTACCCATAATCATAGGAGCACTAGGCACGATCCCAAGTTCCCTGAAAAGGAATCTAGAAAAACTAGAGGCTGAAGTAGCTCCAGGACTC
Organism: Macrobrachium nipponense; assembly: GCF_015104395.2. NCBI lineage: Eukaryota > Metazoa > Arthropoda > Malacostraca > Decapoda > Palaemonidae > Macrobrachium > Macrobrachium nipponense. The sequence goes on along the minus strand of NC_087207.1, from coordinate 97,553,451 downwards.
ATGCAGAAGAGTGAGGATCCTAGAAACGGCACACATAGTAAGAAGAGTGATGGGACTCCTAAGGGGCAGGATGCAACCCGGAACCCCACACTATAAATACCACCCAGTCGAATTGGAGGACTGTGATAGAGCAAAAAAAAAAAAAAAAAAAAAAAAAAAAAAAAAAAAAAAAAAAAAAAAAAAAACAAAAAAAAAAAAAAAAAAAAAAAAAAAAAAAAAAAAAAAAAAAAAAAAATAATAATAATAATAATAATATAATTAAATAATAATAATCCAGAAATATCCGTCAAAAGTGACCAATTATTTCTGCTAGACCCCAGCTACCGATTTCCCTCCACATACGCAACGGATGAGGAATGCGTTATGAAAAGGTTCATCTTCTGAATAATAATAATAATAATAATAATAATAATAATAATAATAATAATAGTAAGTTACTCACCGATATCATCATCACCAAGAGGAAGGGGTTGTCATGCCTATGACCTGCTTGAAGTCACGCAATGAAGGGAATTGATCCTACAGGAGATCTGTTTACCCTGGAAAATGGACCTCCTACCTTATGGTAGTGGTCTTGGAGAATCTTTGTCCGCCTCAGGGAGGTCGAATGAGGAAGATCTGTAAGAGGAGGAAGACAAAAATGACTATGAGAGATAAAACTCATGTTAGGTGAAGAAGGGGACGACAGGAAAAGAAATACTGTCTGTTTATTCTTCTCATAATCTGATTTGGATGAAAAGTTCCATATCTGGTAATGAACAGCCTGTAAGAAATATCACTCTGCAAAAAAATAATCTACATCACTGTTACTTGTACAATAGACTGATGGCAATGCCATACTCTCGTCTCTTGTAAGTATACACGAAAATACTGAGTGAGAGACAGGGACGTAGGCAAGACTGGACTTACAATAAATGCAAAGCTCACTGGTAGCATTAGACGGCAGATTTCATTGAAAGTTCTACTGTTTTAACAAAAATAATTAATCTATAAAATGTTTAGAAAACAGTAAAAAACTGTCCCTCTCTCTTAAAACATTATGCTTTCATATTTCATTAGAACTAATGCTCGCTCACGTGCATTGTTAAGAGTAACATAATATACTCATGAACTTCGTTAATTTGAAAAAAAATTCTTCTACAAAGGGGAATGCTTCTTATTCAGAAGCCAATTACTTATCATTCATAAGTTCAGAGGATTATTGACATTCTAGATAACTATTTCCATATAAGTTGCATTACGAAGACAATTCCAAAAGAACAGAGAGTAAAAATCATTTAAACGTTATCCTTATTACTGGAATGACATGCATTTTTTTTTTTTTTTTTTTTGGACTACTGAGAATCCTCACATGTGAAGAATCAACAGATATCATTAAGTCTGTTTATTCCTCGGAAGGTTACACCTCCCGGCTGCTATGAAGAGAATGGAAGGGATATAAATGAGGAAAGAAGATGGTAACATACGACTTACCACTTTGGGGATCCGGAGCACTGTTAACTGAATTGAATTGAATATAGAATTTAGGCCAAAGGCAAGGCACTAGGGCAAATGAGGTCATTCAGCACTGAAACGGAAATGGGCAGTGAAAAGGTCTGAAAGGTGTAACAGGAGTAGAACCTCGCAGTTGCACAATGAATCAATTGTTAGGTGCATAGTAACATGGAAGGCGCCTACGAAATGCGGTACAGTAAAAGAACGAAAGGGGTTGTAGCTGAGGGCGGAAGGCACTCTGCAAAGACCTTGAGTAATGCCTACAGTGCTCCACACGAGAAGTACTAACCCCCCCTCCCCCCTACGAAGGGAGGACTGTTAAGCTCTTAAGAAACGAAAGGTTTCGATTTGAATTTGGTGTTGCTATTCGACTTCAAAGATTTTATGACGTGGAATCTGATAAACAAATAACTCTCTCTCTCTCTCTCTCTCTCTCTCTCTCTCTCTCTCTCTCTCTCTCTCTCTCTCAAATACATAATTTTGGCATTTCATAGCTGTATTAGTGATGATTTTGATCTAAGGGATTTATTTCCCCTTCAAATTAGTGATTCGAATTACTGTCCAAATATCCATTTAATTCAGCAGGAAATAATTGACTGGATTCCCGAAAAGCAACGCTATCATCGACAGAATTGACAAATTGAAATATATATATTATATATATATATATATATATATATATATATATATATATATATATATATATACATATATATATATATATACATATATATATATATATATATATATATATATATATATATATATATATATATATATATATATATATATATATATATACACACACATTAAGCATCCAATATAAGGTTTGGAAACTTTAAAAGCTCATATCCTCCATTACTCTTCAAGATATTTGTTTGTGAATTGTTCTTCATTCAGTTGCTTATGTTTGATTGCGTAATCGATTCCTCTCTTGCTTACCTCCATTAAGTAAAGTATAAAGTTTCTTTTTTGTCCCGCCCCACTATAATAGCATTAAAATCTGGAAAATGTTGTTATACAAACAATCAAGCAACCAACCAACGCCGTTAAGTCTTGCTTGCTTGCTTACGTAAATCAATAAAGCTGATAAATGTACAGAATTAAAATTCAATAAAGTTGACATAAGTACGGATTTTTTGTTAGCAAACAAGCAATCAAGCAACCAAGACTGTTAAGTCTTGCTTGCTTGCTTGCTTATGTAAATCAAGAGAGTTGACAACGGCACGGAATTAAATCAATGAAGCTGATAAAAGTACTATACTGTACTGGCTCATCCTTCTAACACTGTTAGCAAACAAGCAATCAATTACGGTAAAAATACATACTCACATACCCACTGTCACTCGATGTAGTGGGTCATCACCACGTTCACTATGACTGCTGGACATAGTTGGCACTAACAATTAAAGCGGATACACAGAAAAAAAGTAGAAAATACCCCGAATAATTCCCAACACCTTTTAATTTAAAGACGAGCCTACTGGTTTGTTTACAAAGACTCACTGAAACTGATGAATGATAACCAATCGTCCCGATCCGCACGACCTCTACAATGGATGTATTTTTGTCTTTATTGATGATATAACTTGTTTTTTCTTTATTTTTGCGCTTTATAGTTACAAAAAGTTTGTTATTTTTCATTAAACATATATTCAACATTATTTTTAATGCAATTAATGATAACATTACGTTAGGAAGTTCTACCTCGAAACTCTTCACTAAGGTATCTTCATTTATTAAAGGTTAAATCACTCTGTTTTCTTTACTTTCTCTTGCTTTTATTTTTTTTAATAGCAAACTCTACCTACCCTTTTAAAACATAGATGCAACTATATCTTTCATTAAATTAATGGCAAAACATAATGTTAGAAAGTTTTAGTAAATGCTAAAGATAGCAATCTACACCGGGATCGACGGTGAGTGGTAGGTGAGGGCTTTGGCTCCAAAATCCTCCTCGCTCAGACGATCTTGGATAAAAGGGTGAAAATCATATGTTGCTCCAATAGAGTTTTCAACCATCTACCTGACCCAAATTCCAAGACGGATGCAGCTTTGTAGACGTAACAATAATCTGGAAATCGCCAACTTGTGGCGAGCGGGGGATTTAGTTTATTCGGTTGAGCCTAAGCTGTATTATAATTGTTTTTTTTTAATCTTATTTTGGTCACTGGTATCATTGCTATGATAAATTGAATGCTATTTTAAGCGTTCTGTTATTTTCAGTTCATTACTCACGCTCATAAACTGAAATTGGATACGTGCATAGTTATTTGTGCTATTAAGTCCAGATGTTAGTTTACTTACGTGTCATAAAGATATAAATGACACGGAATGGAGGGAGAGTACAAGAAGAAGAGGAGAACAGAAATGAACGGGAAAAATTGATATGGATGCATGCTATAGAACAAACACGTACATATAAGCAAATAAACTGAAAATATAAAAGACCTGAATTTACATTTTAAAATACCACAGCGAATGCCCTTAACCAAAAGACAAGGAAGGACAAAGAAAGAAAGAAAAAAAAGTTTTAATATAGCTCAGGAAGCCGAATAAATGGCTATTGAGAAAACAACAGTACCCACCGGAAAATATCTACCTGCCAAGACCATAGAAGCAGCCGTTCTTTACGTCTACTTTTATCTCAGCATCTTTACCCTTCTTATCTTCTTGTTGAATGGGCGGTGAAACGCAGAACCGGCCATTAAATCTCCGCTGGCCACCATAACGGTCAGGAACAGGAACAGAAACAGCCAGGAACCACTAAGCTTCACGAACATCCTGAAAAGTGGCCCCGTCCATTTCATAATGTTGCCTAGGAGCATTTCGGGAGATTACGAGAGAGGGACACGAAGGCCCAAGGGATATTATCACACACACAAACATATATATATATATATATATATATATATATATATATATATATATATATATATATATATATATATATATATATATATATATATATATGTGTGTGTGTGTGTGTGTGTGTGTGTGTGTGTGCGTACTTGAAAATCACAGTAGACACACGTGACTTCATTAAATAAGAGAATACCGCAGGAAAATGATAGGCAGAAATAAATCCAAGCGCTTTCGTCTATACAAAGACATTGTCAATGACTTAGTAAAGACGAAAGCACTCTGATATCTTCTTATAATTTTCCGGTGGTATTCTCTTTATATATATATATATTATATATATAGATATAATAGATATATATATATAAGATATATATGATAGATATATATATATAATATCTATAAATATAATATAAAATATATAGTTTATATACATATACATATATATATAAACGAATTCCACAGGAAATGATAGTCAGAAATCCAAGCGCTTTCGTCTTTACTAACTCCTTGACAATATCTGAGTAAAGACGAAAACGCTTGGATTTCTGACTATCATTTCCCTGTAGGATTCGCTTATATATATAGATATATATATATATATATATATATGTATATATATATATATATATATATATATATATATATATATATATATATATATATATATATATGTTTATGTACAAGTATATATATAATGTGTAAATATGTGTGTATATATTTATATATATGTATATTCTAACAACAACGGTTTCCATGAACATGAGAGAGCCTGATTGCAAATCTGTAAGATAATCTGACATTTATAAACTGCCGCTGTATGGACTTCACAGAGAATAAATAAAATGTTAACAAAAACAATTCCCTTTGATGTATGATGGCGATTACGAAGAAACAGCTTCTTCATAATAGTGAGAGCTTTCGCTAGCGTACATCATTTATTACTTGCACATTTTTATTACTCATAACTGAGTAATAAAGATTTGGCTGATCCTGAAACTTATGGCATCTCTTATATAGTGGATATCAAGACAGTACGTTTTTTTTTTTCCGTCTCTATCTTTACATGTAAATATATATATATATATATATATATATATATATATATATATATATATATATATATATATATATATATATATATATATATATATATATATATATATATCCTTAGAAGACGGAGCTGCCGCTCTATGTACATCTCATCAGGGGAACCATAGGGAAAGGCATCGTACTCAGGTACATTTATTTCGCCGACGTTTCACGACTCATAGTCGCATTCTCAAGGCTATAATTAAAGATAAACACACGAACATTAAACTACGCACTGCATAATTCATAAAAATTACGCAATATTTAAAAATTCAATGAACATCAACATCAGAATGTAGAACATTTAAAATTTATGATCTCTTAAAACAGAAAAACATACTGACGCTAAATTACAGTACAGTTACATTAAAATATTTAAAAATTACAGAAAAAGTATACAAAATTACGATATGGGTGTAAAAAAATTAAAAATAAATAAATAACACTAAAACAGTAAGGCTATTCTATACCTTATCCTCGCAAAGGACGGGCAGTGACTGAGAGAATTTTTAGAAAAATAAAAATAAACAAGCACTCTAGGCGATAAACAACTGAACAGAGGAGGATTGCGCATTTAAGGACGGAACTATATATTTATTATAGACATATACATATGTGAGTGAATTCATTTACATACAAACTGAGGTCTATTTCGAATAAACCCTCCAATGCCTTAGATGGAAAAACTATGTATTTGTCGAAATAATGACTATATATGGGGTTGAATGTAAATATATGAGAAAAAAAATGTTTTGGTAATGATGAACAATTGATGTAACGGCCTTAATGCTGACTTTTAATCCACAGAACATATTATAGTAATTAGCTGTTTTGTTTTACTTGCAAACAGCTGATACTTATATATGTACCTTAACTATTTCCTTTGGATTATTTTTCCTATTGTATCTCCCTTTTTATCTGCTCTTCAACATTTCTTCTTATGCTGTTTTCCTTTTCTCCAACTGGCCCCAGGTCGAGGCTTTGTCTGTTTAGCTTCTATTCAAATGTTCCTCTTTGTCCCTGTTACTAGAAGTTTCTTTGTCTGATGCAACACTCAGATTCTCTCTCTCTCTTCTCTCTCTCGTCTCTCTCTTCTCTCTCTCTCTCCTCTCTCTCTATCTACTTCCTTTGGTCTATCCATTACACTAATACCCTGTCCAACCAGCATTGTCCTATCATTTTTATGGTCACCAGTGTACTAGTGCATTTCTTAATCTCTCTCTCTCTCTCTCTCTTCTCTCCTCTCTCTCTCTCTCTCTCTCTCTTCTCTTCTCTCTCTCTCGGGCGTTTGGTGTCTTTATAAATCCACATATGTTGTTGAAGAATTATTTTATATTCTAATTCTGTAGAAAATTTATAAAATTGTGTGTATATATATATCTAGGTTCATATTTGTTTTATCCTTGAAACCCCCCTTTTGCCATACAAAGCAAAATCAAAAAGAAATACTGGGAGTTTCAAGGATAATATGTTCAGTCCATAGATGGCTCTGCTGGCTGTATTTTAATATTTGCAGTTCCTGATTCCATCATCCTTGGGAAAAAATTTTCACCTACTGGTAATGAGAGAAGAGTGAGGAGGCAGATCAGCCATATTGGATAATGTTTTCTTCTAGTGAAGAAGTGCTATGAAGATGGAGTAGCACTTTAATTTAAGGCCACCTCTCCTGCAATTGCCTACCACGAGTGCTACCATGAAGAGTGCAATATCAAGATTTCAGAATACATACTTCTCAACAATGGGATATTCTGCTGCTCTTCGATTTGCTTTGGGATTTTAAGGATATGGCCTACCAACCCAGTAAGTTTCCTATGATTTTGTGGCATATGGTTCAACTTTGGTTAGGGGGTTATAATATTTGAAATGAATATTAATTATCCAAGTCTTCAGCCCTAATTATAAATTTTCTATGGATTGTATGCTAATTATAAAATTACTAGGGCTATTTCTAGCTTAATTCCAAATCTTTGTTTTGTGCATAGGATAGCCTAGTGGGTGTTCAGATTTGCTTAAATCGATATATCGTATAAGATTTTATTTTCCTGAGTGTTTTTTCATATTTAATTTAACATTGCATAACTTAGAATATTAGTGAGCCTAATTTTTTTAATTTGTTACTAGGCTAGGTTACTTGTGCTTGCTGGAAGGTAGCCTAGTATCATCGGCTTCAGTCATCTTCCTGGTCTTGGCAAATTTATTTAGGTACCTAATTCAGTTATATGTAATGTGATATTGGCATATTTGCATTTGATATTGATATATTGTATACCATTCATTATTGCTTATTAAGGGACTTTAGATAAATGTTAAGTTAGGTTTTTAATGGTAAATTTTTCGTGGTTTGCAGAATCCATAGTTTTCAAAAACAGGCAAGAGTTGAGTGGGTTCTACCACAGGCAGTCACTAGTGATTGAGGATTCCACTTCAGCCATCAGAGTTCCATTGCTTTGCCATATTTAATATTTATTCAATATAAATAAAGAATCTAATATTTTTTAATTTTAAAGTTTCTTTATCCAATATTGACATTAAAGTTATTGTTACTCTGCTCTCGCTGCTCTTGTTATATTGAACATTTTGTTTTCGTTTTTGAAATGTGTTGCTGAACGTATAGTTACGAGACTTTCCCAAACATTGGCAAATTAATTCAGACCCATTTGCAAGGGAAATGCATAGATAGACATATTATTCAAGTAACATTTTCATTCAAATCATACGATGTGTGCCATAAAGAAAAAAAAAACAACAATTACACAATATTAAAGGGTGGATGATTATAAATGACATACGTTTTTGCCAAGATTCGAGAAACTACAGTATGTGAAAGAATTGTCATCAACTTGAGTTAGAGTCGCCAAAGTTACTTGATTTGGAATATAAATCTGAATGGATGGATAACCAGATTTTCTGACATCTCTCTCTATCTCTCTTTCTGAATTTCATTTTGAGAGATCTTGTAATATATTAACTTTATTCAAGGTTATTAGTGGTTTTAGGTACGCCAGTCTCTATCTCTCTCTCTCTCTCTGTGAGATACCTTGCTATATAATCACTCTTTTCAATGTTATTAGTAGTCTTAGGTAAGTCTCTCTCTCTCTCTCTCTCTCTCTCTCTCTCTCTCTCTCTCTCTCTCTCTCTCTCTCTCTCTCGCTTTCTGAGGAAGTTCGCTTCCGAGTACCCAGTGAATAAAATGAATGAAGATTCTCGATGAGTTACATATCCTCCACTTCCTTTACTTGAGGACACTTTCTGTCTCTAGTGGACGAAATTATCTTTTCAGTTTCTCCCAATTCAATCATTTTAATCACCAAAACCATAATAAATAAAAATCAATAAATCAAAAGTTTAAAGGGGCAAGATTGGACGATTTTGATACTGAATAACTTGAAAATGTCTGAGAAATGTTTCTAAAGAAAATTTTGACAATTATATATTTTAATCACCAAACCACAACAGGTAAAAATACAATAAATTGCAAAATCTTAATATATATATATATATATATATATATATATATATATATATACTATATATATATATATATATATATATATATATATATATATATATATATATATATATATATATATATATATATATATATATAGTATATATATATATATATATATATATATATATATATATATATATATATATATATATATATATATATATATATATATATATATATATATATATATATATATATATATATATATATATATATATATATATATATATATATCTTCTTCTTCCCACCGTTATCCCTACACAAAGAGGTCGGTTGCCTGATGCGCCTTTCCTTACAACATCAGGCATGGTTTATTATTTGGCAAAGGGGTTGTTACCAATGCATGCCCTTACTGTCATCAAGCACAATTATTGACGTTAGGCCTCACCTTTGACTAGAAAGTCTTCCTGCAAGGCAGCAGTTTCCACAGTTATTAGCGGTTGGGCTAGCCTTCTACTAAAAAGTAAGACTGCAAGGCAGCAGTTTCCACAGTTATTGGCAATGGGCCTAGCCTTCTACTAAAAAGTAAGACTGCAAGGTAGCAGGCGGGCCTAGCCTTTTGCTAAAAAGTAAGACTATAAGGCAACAGGCGGGCCTAGCCTTTTACTAAAAAGTAAGACTGCAAGGTAGCAGTTTCCACAGTTATTCGCGGTGGGCCTAGCCTTTTACTAAAGAGTAAGACTGTAAGGAAGCAGGCGGGCCTAGCCTTTTAATTAAAAGTAAGACTTCAAGGCAGCAGTTTTCCACAGTTATTGGCGGTGGGCCTAGCCTTTACTAAGAGTAGGCGGCAAGATAGCAGTTTCCACAGTTATTGACAGTGATCCTAGCCTTTTACTAAAAAGTAAGACTGCAAGGCAGCAGTTTCCGCAGATATCGTGGTGGGCCTAGCCTTTTACTGAAAAAGTGAGACTGCAAGGCAGCAGATGTCCTTTTACTCGCCTTGTACGACATGCAGGACCTACAATGGTAGTACTCTTACACCTCTACCAAAGGATGGATATATATATATATATATATATATATATATATATATATATATATATATATTATATATTATATATATATATATATCTACACATATCCACAGGTGAAAAATAAGAGACAGGGTGTAGGTCCTGACCGGTTTCGGCTTTATTTTCAAGCCATTGACAAAGGACTGATACATAGTATTAGAATTCACGAGTATATATACTACAAAGACAGTACTGACGAACATACACACAACAGTTTGAGACTGCAGATCCACCCACAGGCAGGTGTCAAGGTAGGAGTGGCTTTCAAAAATCATTAGGCTAAAATTTACAATAAATTCTCAAGGGATACTACCGCTTAGGGTACAAGTCCACACCTGACAGGTGTCAGGGAGGCGGGGTTGAACATCTCATTACCATAGTGGTTTTAATAAAAAAGTGAAAATCTGTTAAAAGGCAACGAAAGTCTTATAAAGAAGGTGTGTGACCTCCCCATCGCTACCGTATAGTATGGTACGATAAAAACCCATAAAGCAAACTTCCCTGCCAGACCAATTATCAGCTCAGTGGGTTCCGCATCTTATAAATTAGCAAAATATTTAGTGGATATCCTTAACCCATTGGTAGGTAACATCTCTAATGCCAATATTAAAAATAATGTGGACCTGATAGATAAACTAAATAGTGTAAAAGTTAATAGTGAATCGAGACTTGTGAGCTTCGATGTAGTATCTCTATTCACAAAAGTGCCTATTGATGATTTATTGGAGTTTTTATCGGAATTATTAGAAAACAAACAACTGGATATTCCATTTTCTAAAAGCACCTTAATTGAACTAATAAAATTATGTGTTAAAGACTGTAAATTTGAATTCAACGGAAAATTCTACTCACAAAATTTTGGTATGGCAATGGGAAAACCCTCTGTCCCCAGTGCTAAGTAATTTATATATGGAATTTTTTGAAAAGAAAATTTTAAATAATATAATTCCACGCAATGTACCTTGGTTTAGATATGTTGACGACATAATTTGTGTATGGCCAGGGAATGAAGATGTAAATAACTTTTTTGCCAGGTTAAATCAATTAGTACCATCAATTAAATTTACTATGGAAATAGAAAAAGATGAATGCCTACCCTTTTTGGATGTCCTCATACGGAGAAATAGTAGTGGGTTTAAGTATAGTGTTTACAGAAAACCTACTAATATTTCTTCCTATGTACATTTCTATTCTGGACAAAACAATAAGGTTAAAAGATCAGTGTTTGCTTCTATGTTTTTAAAAGCACTACGGGTATGTAGCCAGAATATATAGATGAGGAAATAGATAAGATTCAGAATACAGGCAAGAAACTGAAATATCCAGATAATGTACTAAACAATGCATTAAAAGCGGCAAAAAAGACCATGTATCAAAAAGAACCTTACAACAACAAAAATTTGCTCGTACTACCTTATAATAGTAATATGAAAGATATCCCACATCTCCTGAAGAATTTTGGTGTTAATGTAGTTTTTAAAAACAATAAAACAATGAAACAGGTACTTATTAAGAACTCCCCGACAATGCTAAAGGATGTGTATATAAAATCCCGTGTAAGTCTTGTGACAACTTTTACATTGGTCAAACGGGGAAAGTACTGGAAAAAAGAATAGAACAACAAACAATGTGTGAGATATGCACAGGGAAATAGTGGTATATTTGTACATGTTAGTGAGAACAATCATGCTATTAACTGGGAAGGGGCAAAAAAGCTGGTGTGTTCTAATAATGCATTGGAAAGGAATATCATTGAATCTAGTTTTATAAAAGAAAGTTACAACAATAATATGAACATCAGTCAAGGAATGTATAAACTTGATCCTTTAATATCAAAAGAAATTTGTAAACTGTTTAAATTTTAAGGTTGGCTGTAGAGATATATGAAAAATAGGATTATTATATTTGTAAACACAGTAAAGGGGGCAGTGGTAATGAGATGTTCAACCCCGCCTCCCTGACACCTGTCAGGTGTGGACTTGTACCCTAAGCGGTAGTATCCCTTGAGAATTTATTGTAAATTTTAGCCTAATGATTTTTGAAAGCCACTCCTACCTTGACACCTGCCTGTGGGTGGATCTGCAGTCTCAAACTGTTGTGTGTATGTTCGTCAGTACTGTCTTTGTAGTATATATACTCGTGAATTCTAATACTATGTATCAGTCCTTTGTCAATGGCTTGAAAATAAAGCCAAAACCGGTCAGGACCTACACCCTGTCTCTTATTTTTCACCTGTGGATATGTGTGATAAATGAATCACGTGCTAAAGTGATTATAATCATATATATATATATATATATATAATATATATATATATATAATAATATATATTATATATATAATATATATATATATATATATTATATAAATGATATATATAATATATATATATCCTATATATATATTATATATATTATACATAAAGATATATATATATATATTATATAATATATTACATATATATACAAACATTCTCGAGAAGAAGTGGAACGAGTTGGAAAATAAGCAACTAAAAGGATCTTTGGACCAATGCCTTTGGCTAGCAACCTGTCCAGCGCGATACCTGTGGAAATCCAAAAAGACTGTACTCTTATGGAACCCCTCACACTTAACGAGGAAAAGTTGCGCGATGATAAAAAAAATCAATCAGACAATCAAAGGAGTATTTTTATAGGACCATCGATGTAACATTATTTCGGGCCTTTAATTCTTGGTGAAAGATAGCGTAGTTGCATTGGCAAAAATTTCTGCGCTAGAAAAAAGATACTTTTAGGTAAAAGGCAAAAAATTCTCTCACGGTTGGTATGAAAATAAAAATCGGAAATATTCCACATTTATAGCATTTAAACTATTTTTTCCTCCTCAGGGAACGAGCTTTATTAATCTAGTTAGTGATATTTCAGTTTTGCATACCTTTTATCCGCTCTCGTATTTTTATCCCTATGTGCAGAGAGAGAAATAAAAAAAGCGATATCACTTATTTGTTAATGGCCTTTTTAGTTTCCAGTAAATGAAAACTATTGAGATGTCTATATGTCTGTCCGTCTGTACTTTTCCTGTCCGCCCTCAGATCTTAAAAACTACTGAGGCTAGAGGGCTGCAAATTGCTATGCTTATCATCCAAATTCCCATCATTAACCTTACCAAATTGCAGCCTTCTAGCCTGAACTCAGTTACACAGTCTTACAGAGGCACTGACAGCCGAATGATACCTGTTCGGCTTCTCGTGTCAAGATTATAACTTTGCCAGTGGTATGTCTTGAACAGCGAAACATTTCCTAATGCAGCACCTTTGGTTAGTTACGGCCAAAAGGGAACATCACACATACATATTGAAATGTCACATTACATTTAAACTTGGAAAGGAACATCTCAATTTGATGTGGGTAACGCTTGTGCCTAAGTCAACCATAAACGCAATTCCCTTAACATAAGTGTTTTAGAAAAGTACACTGTACAAGGATCTTTTAGTCGGCAGACAGGAGAAATGCCTGAATACTTAGCTCCTAAAGCCTCTTTTGTGTATATTATAAATATTTCCCTTACACTCTTCCATTTTCACTCTGTCATATATTTCACTAAAATCGCGATATTCCGCGTTAAAAAATCCTATTTTATCTGCGACTGATTCCGTCATACACAGCATTGTCTATACATCTTGAAAAAAGAATTCATTAGTAGAAAGACAGAGCAGCCTTCTGCAAAGCTTTCTTTGGGATAAGCTACTTGATCTAATAATATTATGTCCAAGCATTTTCAGTAATCAATCTTTTATTCAGTCAGGTATGGAGAATCGCCATTGACAGTTAACTGAGGGAAATCTGTACTTCTTGGATATCATGTTTACAGACAGCCAAACAAACGTCAACACTTTAATCAAGAACACAAAATTCGCAGAATATTTTGCCCTTCCTTTCAAAAGAGTTTAATCAACGTTAAGAGAGATGCATTGAACGTTGCATCTAATGGCAGATTCTCCGTAATTCTCTTGTTGTTGCAATTTCTGTGATTAAGTGAACCTCCTCATTAAGAAGGGATTGGATTAGTTGGAGAAGCCTTACAATTTCCTAAGGATTCCTCGTCCGTTTAGCGTAATTAGTGGCTATCAATTCATCAACAGTCATTGGCAATAGCTCAGAGTAAATAAGGTTCGTCAACTAATTTTTCAATGCATCAATGCAATGGATCAGTAAACAGTATTTTATCTACAACTGCCCATATTACCCATATGTTTGACTTAAAGGCTTCAATGCCTAGTGCTAGAATTCTTGACATAGTCCTTTTTGTAATTCCCTCTATAATTAATACTTAATAACTACGCGCATTAAAATAAACGCGACACTTTTTCTAAATGTATTTTAAATCATTTGGTTCTACAGCAGTTAGGGCAAACCGTTTTTTATAGTTCATTGTTATTTTCTACAGGAAAAGAATGAATGGTAATCACTACGTGTAAAAAATCTATAATCGGGTCTTATGTAACAATGCAATATATTATGACGCTCACAAAATAAATTATTTGCTCATTCAAGGATTAAAGATATGAAATCTTTGAATGAGTAAACAAATTATTTTTCACATTTTTTACTGTTTAAGCAAGAAAGGTGTTTGCAACTATTCTTTTTTTATTCATTCAAAGAATCTTCTAAAACGTTCAATACGAAGCGCCAAGGCTCCTTTCATTTCCGGAACTCATCGAGGTGAAGGAGGAGTTTCTGTGATTGAAAGCGAGCGATTCAGTTCGCCTTTTTCTTTTCAACAAGAGATATTCGTTTTTTTATTTTTTCGTGACGGGATCGAAATGCATTGAGGATATTCAGCAAGATATTTTCTCTAAGCTTCCATACCGTGTTCTGATATTAATATCACAAAGAACAGGAATGGAAAAATTTATCATCAGATACTTCTCTTCTTGTTCTCTCTTTTGCTGTTCACCTGTTGGTCACGAGTCATTTGTGCGTTTTCTTCCTATCTCAATATCCTTGTGAGTTGTCTGTGGTACATTACTCTGCATACGTGCACGCTCTCTCTCTCTCTCTCTCTCTCTCTCTCTCTCTCTCTCTCTCTCTGTCGGATACAGTTCGCCTTCCAATGAGAAAATAAATTCAGCTATAAAACACTTCAACAGTGAAAAGACAACGGCAGCAGATTACAGAATTTCAAGGGAGGTTAGATTAAAAAAAAAAAGAAGTAAAAATCGATGTTTCTGAAATAAGCTCGTTAATCCTAACGGAGGAAAGAAAAATTCATTAATTAGATCCTATCCATAGAGGAAAAGTCTGAGATTTGGCTGTCAATGTTGTTCTCCTTCGAAGGGGTCGTTATTTTAAATAAAAAACTCATTAGTAAGACGTCATCCTTTTTAAGAACTGATGAAACAATTCCACAATGAAAATGCGGTTTATTTTTCATATGTTATAAGGAGTGGGAAACCAATGAAGACCTTTAAGCCAATACGTATGTACCTAAGTGTTCTCACATTCTGTTGCAGATTTCCAATGGTCCCCCTTAACCTCCTCTCTCTCTCTCTCTTCGTCTCTCTCTCCTTCTGCCTCTCATCTTCTCTCTCCTCTCTCTCCCCTCTCTCTCTCTCTCTCTCTCTCTCTCTCTCTCTCTCGTTCTTTTGACATGAATTTTTTTCCTGGAATATTTCATTTCTTCTTCTCTTCTGCTTTATTAGTCACCATGAAAGCCATCACAAAATGAAAAAGATTATTTCTGATATAATGGCACTAGATTCTGGAAAACACGGTTTTCAACTGATACTTTTAATCTTTTCAGGAAATCTGGTTAAAATTCATAAACGGGAAAAAAAATCATATTTTTTAATTAATCTCTCAAATAAAAAATATATATCGGAAATCGAAGACTTGAAATTGTTCCCCTTCAGTGGATATCAGTTGCATTCAAATATCTTTCTGAGCAACAAAGAAAAAGATCATTGCCTATCTGTTAGGTTTATAGCTCTCTCTCTCTCTCTCTCTCTCTCTCTCTCTCTCTCTCTCTCTCTCTCTCTCTCTCTCTCATATTCTGTTTCATGCGCGTCATATTCAGTTTCACACGAATTAAATTTTTTTTCACGAACTTTCTTTTGATTGAACTAATTTTTATTCGTTTATATTAATTTCTCCAGCATTGTGTAGGTTAAACATCGATTATCCCACACATTTTTACAAATACCCGAGCCCACCTCTTTCATTTGAACAAGGAATTCGACATAAAACCCACAAGAGAAACGCCAAATGAATGAAGTTTTCTTTCCTCCGTTAGGATTAACGAGCTTATTTCAGAAACATCGATTTTTACTTCTTTTTTTTTTAATCTAACCTCCCTTGAAATTCTGTAAATCTGCTGCCGTTGTCTTTTCACTGTTGAAGTGTTTTATAGCTGAATTCTTATTTTCTCATTGGAAGGCGAACTGTATCCGACAGAGAGAGAGAGAGAGACGAGAAGAGAGAGAGCGTGCCGTATGCAGAGTAATGTACCACAGACAACTCACAAGGATATGGGTATGCTGTACATATTGCTTGTTGAATGAAAGTCCTGTAAGTTAGAATGGATGTCAGTCCAAGTTCATCTTGATAGATACTGAGTACGTTTGTAATACTTAGCTAATTATTAAATTTTGTCACCTATACACGCTAGACCTTTATATTTATAAGTATTAATCCAATATCGTTCAATATCGAGTTCACTATACATTGTATACTGCAAAGAGGAAGATAAGTTTAAACATTATGGCAGCTCCAGCTCATTATGAAAAAGACTAAATTTTGGTGTGAAAAAGTTCAGCTTGTAAGTGGGTGCATCGGTGAGAGCAAACTAGGTAATAAAATGTAAGAAGAGATTTATAATTATCGCCATCATTATCCATATTTCATATAATTGATCTCAATCACATCTTTTCATGTTTTAATGAGTCTAAGTAAGCATACTTCACACGAAACAAAAAGAAAAAGCAGGGTCACACAATAAAAAAAATTGACCATAAAAATGGCTCGTGGTTAAAAGCCATAGCAACTAACTAGATCCTTCTGCGTGTTTTCGTCTATGGAAACTCCCATGAGATTCTTCGAAGGAAAAAATACGGAATCTTGGAAAAAGAGCAGCGCTCTCCTTTCGAACAAACATATAGGACCAATTATTAACTTGGCGGGGGCTGGGAATTCTCTGTTAATAAAATGAACATTTCTTATAAAAGTCTTGTTGAGTAAAAAGATATTTCATCACTTTGTAGCTGTTGATTATAACCTGTTTTTATTTTTTTTATTTTTTTCGTTCATTAAGAATATTTGCAACAGTTTTATCCACTACTACTGGAATGAGAAATTTATGGAAGGCTGAAAGGAAACTGCTGGAAAGAAATATATAATAAAATTATTTCATCATTCCTATAATTAGCTTTTTAAATTCACTTCCCCCTACCAGACAACGTTTAACCGGATCTCTCTATCGCTTGAGAAAACACAATACCACGGACTCTTCTCCTTTATGTAAATAATCCTTCTGGTCTCTTCTCCTATTTCAATCAAGCTAAATCCTGCCCCGTTTCTTTCTCACTGTCTGTCTACTCTGAAAAACTGGGTAACGGGGAAATCTTTTATTCAACAAGTTCAAATGTTCTCCTTGATTAGGCAGTGCAGAGGAATCTCATCTGTCATCTGTGCCTGCATTCCATCTTATCTCACGCATGCTGGAATGAAGTCCTGGATTCTCATTCCTCATTTCGAGATTTTCTCTCATATTCCTCATTTTGTGACTCGTCGTATTATTTCTCCTTCCTTAGTTAAGTACCTCTAGCGTTCTATGATCTGCCTTTATCCTTACGGTGTGGATCATAATCCTGTTTTGAATATTTTGATCCTTGCATGCTGTGCTTTTCATTACCTTGAAATCAGGAATGCAACTGAGGTACAAATGAAGAGCAGCCTGGTATTGTTGTTAGCATAGATGATGGACAAAAGGAAATGGCACAGAGCTGTGATACTTTGAGAAAATTCACGCTGTTGATATTGAGGAAAACCAAAACGCTGTGAGAGCAAATTCAGAAGTTAATAAACTGAAGAAAACTGTTCAAAAATACACACTTGAACCCGACGGAAATGGAAATCCAGTATGTCAATAATATATATATATATATATATATATATATATATATATATATATATATATATATATATATATAATATATATGAATAACTGATCAGGAAGTATATAAAACGTGATGCTATGTATAAATAAAGGTGTTGGGTTTGTTTTTGCCACGAAGGAAAAAAATGAAAAAGCGAGTGAGCGATTACTTTCGGTCCTATTCGGACCCTTTACTGAGGCCTCAGTAAAGGGTCCGAATAGGACCGAAAGTACTCGGCTAGCTCGCTTTTTCATTTTTTTCCTTCGTGGCAAAAACACCTTTATTTTATATATATATATATATATATATATATATATATATATATATATATATATATATATAGATAGATAGATAGATATATATTTATATATACTATATATATACTATATATATATATATTATATATATATATATATATATATATCTATATATATATATATATATATATAGTTATATATATAAGATATATAGTATATATCTATCTATCTATCTATCTATCTATATATATATATATATATATATATATATATATATATATATATTATATAGATATATATATCAAATATATATATATATACATATATATATAGTTTTATATATATATATATATATATATATATATATATATATATATATTATATATATATTATATATATATATATATATGAGTGCGTGTGTGTGTGTATATACATATATACATATATATGTGTGTGTGTGTCCTAATATTAAAACCTATTTTCCAGGCAATGACTGACACAAACATTCAGCATTTGGTCTCAGACTGAATTAAATGAAAGAAGGAAAAGCATCTCAGATTATAGAAGCCTGTCGTGGTTGTTGTTTTCTTGTCCCAGGCAACAAATTGTAAAAGAATGTTTTGGCCAAAGGAAAGTTCTTTCAATAATTTCTCATGACAGACTAAAATAAAAAAAAGTAAAAATGCGCCAAAGTTACCTCGGTGCAATCGAGTTTTCTGTACTGCGTATAAAAATGCTGTTTGAAACTCACAGCCACGGCCCGGTGGGGATCTATATTGTCGGCATTTTTAGTGGTGCCAGACGCACAATCATGGCCAATTTTAACCTTAAGTAGAATAAAAAACTACTAAACGTTATAGGGCTGCAATTTAATGTGTGGGTGATCAACATACCAATTTGCGGCCGAATAGCCTCAGTAGATTTTAAGATCTGAGGGAGGACAGAGAGACAAAAATCCACCTCAATAGTTTTCTTTTACAGAAAAATAAAAATGCCTGCAGTGATGCTCTATTTTTCCGTCAACTCCAGTTTCACCTTGAAACTGGGAGCAAGGAGTATTCGAAATTTCCACTGAAAAATACAAGTGGCAAAGTAAGAAGCTGGGAATAAGTCCTCATCTCCATCTTGGGTGTTCATAGTCAAATTGAGAAACGAAAAGACGCTACCAAAACTAAATCACAGAAGCCATAAAAGAACTTGGGGATCTTTTCTAGATGGTGACCCACCGAGGGTTTTCGGAGGGGGGGGGGGGGGGGGGGTCGTTATCTAGGACTAATATTTCTTGGGGTCATTATCTTTATGATATCTGCAGTCTTTTGTTTATGTTTTCACGGTCATCCCCAACGGGCTTCTACTAAACATGCCGCAAAGGTGGATACATACCGGGTTAAAACCTACAGGGGCCACTCTAGGGAAGATCCGAATTTGGATTAAGCATTCCTCCCCATTACTGTACGTAATATCCATCCAATGAATGCGAAATAATTAGTTTGGTATCAAAGCATTTTGTACCCGACATCAATGACGCTTCATGAAAACCATCTTTTTGAGTCCTTGTTATGTGATGTCGATCCAAAACAATTTTTGATGTCAGTATCATTTGATGTAAGGTCACCTCCCATCACTTTTCCTTCATTCTTCAATAAAGTACCATAGTTTCCAAAGTACTTTGTATTTGGAATCAGTATATTTAAAATATTTCTCGTCCAATATTTGGGAAATTAAAAAAACAACAGTGAGCAACCAATTTTGTCGAGACCCTCCTGTGCAATGACCCTCATTATTATTATTATTATTATTATTATTATTATTATTATTATTATTATTATTATTATTATTATTATTATTATTATTATTATTATTATTATTCATAGTAACATAAGTCTTGAAATGGAGAAACAAATCCACACTTATGTATATGCACATACATTTAAAAAAATCTGTCCAGAGAGCTTTCGGGATTACCGAAAGATCTCTGTACAGATTTATATTTATCCATGTATGTACATATACGCACATAACTGTGGATTTATCATTCATTCGTAATAATACCAATAAAAAATCGTATAGCATAACAAGTATCTTCAAAAATGAAAAAATGAATGGTACTCCAGAGAAAAATGAGAAAACGCTTGGGAACAACGCAAAAATGCACAAACCATAAATAGCTGAGTAAGTTGCTACTTAAACGTCCGTTTCACGTGAAAAAGTGCTTCCCACCAAGTTACATCATACGATCAGTAACGTAACTTAGGAATACGGCGCAAATGTTTAGGAATTGGTCGTAAAAGAAGCTTTGGAAATTCTGGTTTACTGGAAGCCTTCTTTAAGAGTGCCTCGATCGGCCGGGGAAATTATGACTGAAAAAGTTCTTGCACACTTTAAGGCCATAAATGGCTACCTGGTCAGGTAATTTGGCAATAAGGGCATTATTTATACTGGAATTATGAAACATAGGTGGAACATATTAAACTCTAGTGTTTGGTATACAAGTATATGTATCCTTTTACGAATACTAATTTATCATGCAAATGATGCTTTACAATGAGAGGGAGAGGATATATATGTATTAGCTATCTTTTTTTAAATAATCCAAATTTTTATATATAACCAGAAAAAACATTCATTTAAGATTTAGTAACACATTTATGTGTTATTCCTCTGAGAGCTGTTCGCTTTTTGTAAATTAATCTGGAATATTTGAAATTCCTTTTACCCTTATCTTTTCTGCTCGGAATACTATCACACGAAATATCCAGTGATCGTAATATACAGTTCCCAGTTTATGCTCCACGGGAGATGCTACATCTTACACACAGACTGTATGGAGATCTTACAAACACAAAGGGAAGTTCTTGGCACACTACTTCAAGGTAAGAATAGAAACTTCCAGAAACTACGATTGGTCTTTAAAGTAAAGGAGTTTATAGCAGTCAGCGACAACAAAAGAAAATAAATATAGGAACTGGAAGCCAGAAGGTCCCTCAGGCGACTGATTCATAGACTCCTCGCTGCTGATATCCCAACACCATGAGTGCGAGATTGAGGTCAATTGCCTAATTCATTCTGATGGATTCGGGGCACATGACAAATCGTATAATCTTTGATATAACTTCATTGACAAATGGAAACGTCCCTTTCACTCGGGCAGTGGCCACCTAATCCGAGAAAGACTGACTTCGCCACTGGAAATGTGGTCCGACTTGGTTTGGATGACAATCAATTAGAGAAGGAGAGGGCAGAGCGCTTTGGCTTACCTTGTTCATCGTCGTTTCATTCACTGAAGAGTATAGTTTTACTGAATAGGCTTCTGCAAATAGAATTGTTCATTTGTGTTTATCATAATCTTCGGCAAACGGTTCCTATACAATTGTACCTGAAGTTGCTATCCAACACTTTTGAGCTGTTGCTGTGAAAATGCCAGTCGAGGATAATTCGGTGTTTGAAGATATTGAATATTCTTCTCTCTCTCTCTCTCTCTCTCTCTCTCTCTCTCTCTCTCTCTCTCTCTCTCTCTCTCTCTCTAACATAAAGCCAGATTTCAACACATTTCCTCCTCAGTTTCCTTAATGAAATTAAAGCTGGAATTCTATACAAAAAGCTTGAATGCTTTTCGTTTGACTTTCTGTCTGTCAGTCTGTCGGTCCATCTTTCTTCGTCTTTTTGCTTCAAGTTTGGTCGCCAAACATAAACTAACAGAAGGTGAAAAGACCCGAAAAGCTTTGAATAAGAAGAAATAAAATCGACGAGTTCGAGGTGTGGTAAGATGTCTGTGGTCTTATAACGGGGTATTTATATTCTTTGAATAGAACTTAACCGAAAAAAAGTATGACTTCTGATATTTTAAAGAAAAAAGACGAGGAAAAATAATTCCTTCCCTTCCTCCCCCCCCCCCCTTTTTATTATGGCACTTGGAAGGGGTCTTCACTTCACATCATCATTTTCAGTTCGTGGGTGATGCCCTGAATTTGCAAGTTTCTAAAACCTTACCCTTCAATACATTGATTTACTACCTACAGTAGTAGAGTACAGGTTATCCGAATATTCCTGAGATAGTTTCACTCTCAGATACCGTTCCTCTCCACCATTTCGTGTGATGCCCAAACTCTGGAATCTCTCTCTCTCTCTCTCTCTCTCTCTCTCTCTCTCTCTCTCTCTCTCTCTGTCTCATACCTTCCCGTTCATATCCTGATTTCCACCGACAAATGCAAATCGCCGCATCACATAACACGAATAAGCTTCGATATGCTAATATCCTGCATAAGTCAGCAGCTTTGCATCTCATATAATGGTCATAATGTCGGTCCTGTGTTCCATGGTTAATATTATCACCCCAGCTTAGCTACGGCCGAACTCTGTATTTCGGTGGGATCGTATTATACAACGGTCAGTTGTCATTCATTCGGGTACACATACCCTCAAAATAGTTGCACGATCGTCTCTGCTAAGCGAGATACGACAGGTATGAAATAATCTATATACTAAATATTCTTTTTTAGATATCAAATTACTGATGATTTGAAGGACAATGCTGCCTTCGATAACAACCAATGAGATATAACAGCCTGAAATCAATTGGTAAGAACTGGTAAAAATTCAAAGGAATTTCCTGAATCAAATGAGACCATCGCCTAGTTATAGAATTAATTACCATATGCAAAAATATTACCCATAAAACAATTCCTACTAATTGTGTTAAACAGTGTTACTGAGAAAAGTCGATTTATTTTACCGTTATTGGGACGATTACAAGGATTTGTGAATATGCAACATTATTATTAATGGACTTAGTAATTAAAACTGGCCCTGCCTTCGAAGGATTTATTACAAGTGAATCGAATATATTAGAAAGCTTATCTCATATTTATTGTGCTTTCATTCAATGCAGTACCAAGTGTTCGATGCGTTGGGGTAATTTGTCATTGACGTCGATATTATCATATTGCACTTTGTTCACCCTATATAGGGAAGGGAAAAGTAATTTCATTTGGGGGGGAAAGTCTCATAAAAATATGTAGGGCATTTCTCTTGCCAAAGGCGTAAGCTAAAATACGTTTGTTTTACAAATTAGTAGCAACTCATAATGAAAAGGAAATACTTCTAGATGAAAGGGAAGTTCGCAACCTTCTATTCTACGGAGAGGGAAAATATATGCAAATGACGTTTTTTTTTGTTTTTTTAAGGAGACGTCGTTTCTTAAAGGATAAAAGTACTCGTTTTTATTAGGGGGTAAATTTAAATTCCCTGAAGTGTAGGAGAGATCTCTTTGTTAGGGAAACGAAATCATAGAAAAAGGGGGAATCAGTTTAGTCAATAAACTTTTTTTCTTCCTCCTCCTCCTCCTCCTCCTCTTCCAGAGTAAGAGACTGAAGACGGTCTCCGCCTCTTCCTCTCTTCGCGAATGCAAAACAAAGGCATTCTGGTTAAAATTCTAATTCTGAAATGAAACCCACGAACCATGATTGCTTAAAGTCAGTTCCAACTTTTTTCTTCTGATTTTTTCCCATAAAGACTGAGCTTTTGGTAATGATGTTTGACTCGAAGAGTCGGGTTTTTATCCAATTGTTTAATTTATTAAATTATTTTCCTTTTTTACGAAGTGAGATCTGTTCTTTCTTTGGAAGCTTGAATTTCAAGTAAATAGTCCCTTTGGTGGGCTAGTTCAAAATGAATAGGGTTCGTCCTTCTCAATAATAGTAATAATAATAATAATGAATATGACGTTGTAAATTCATCATCAAACTGTCATTTCCAACAAAGAAGCCATGAGACGCAAATGGCCATCACGTCTTTCCTGTGCTCTATCTTCCACCAATATCCTCTTCTCATCTCCTGCCTCCCTTCCCGTGCTTGTTATCCAACAAATATCTTGGTAGCGTGAAATGATGATTAGTTATTTTTCTGAAGTTGGTTTTGTATACTTATTAAAATTACCATTGAGCTGATATAGCATTTCCTGTAAATGTTTGTGTACCAAGCTTTGAGTTACATTTTCAAAAAAGCGCCCTTATGATGTGAGAGAGAACAAGCGCTCTACATTTATTCTGCTACCATGCCCTAGGGACGAGTAGGGAAAGACTAAAAAATGACGAGACGTAAAGACCAGGGTACAAAGAGTCTTCAAAGAAATCACAACACAATGTAAGAACACCTTCAGGATCTAGACTCTAGACCGATGTTTTCCGTAGCGTCATTAGGAAGTCGCGAGATTCACTACTACTTTTGTTCTCTAGATGAATAATTCAAACATGTGCCTTCTCAAAGACGGGAGTAGCTTGTTTGTGGCGACATATTTAAAAAAGAGAATCTCGCTCTCTCCCTCCTCATCTCTCATTCTATCTCTCTCTCCTCGGATCCGTCGGTCTCTCTCTCTTCTACGCTCCAGTGTTTGCTTTTTTGGTTTGAATTGTAAGTAAGTTGGGTACTCATAATTTTTGAGATCACTTAAGAAGAAAATGGGAATAGGTCGACATTAAAAATGTATATATATATATAGTACTTAGGTCGATATAGTGCAGTAAGTTATTAGTATGAAAGCTGGACAGTTCCCGTCGATTGCCTTTAATGAGAGTATTTGTGTTGTGTGGGGGGTCTTGGGGGGGGGCAGGGGGGGGAGGAGGCGTACGTCGAAAACAAAGAAATATAGGTGACCGAAATACGTGTCGACTACGATGTGCTTATCCCGTCGTAATGATAATTTTTTTAATAACCTCCGAATTTGTTGTAACTTGCTTCCCCACCTTTCCTCGCCCGACTTCGTGTATCTCGATTGTGAGTCTGAAGGCCACAAGACCACGAGAATGCTCGCATATAGAGAGAGCTTTTTCTGACAAGCGCAGGTATAATTGTAAGGCTGCAAATGA
This sequence comes from Macrobrachium nipponense, assembly GCF_015104395.2. Lineage (NCBI taxonomy): Eukaryota > Metazoa > Arthropoda > Malacostraca > Decapoda > Palaemonidae > Macrobrachium > Macrobrachium nipponense. The sequence goes on along the minus strand of NC_087207.1, from coordinate 97,528,228 downwards.
AACCCAAATTCCTGTAACGTATATCGAGAGTGACCATATCGGATCATAACAGAAATGAGATGCCATTATCAGTATCAGATGAACCAAGACGGACTTTGGAAACAGCCTCCCAAAGGATGTCTTTCAATTGGAAACTTCAGAAGTTAGCGAAGTTGCATGCATTTGTGCCCTAATACAATTCGATTTGTATTGTAATATTTTACTTAAATTTTCTATTTATCAATTTGTTAATCATGTTTTTCTATTAACTGTATCTTATTTTTGTATTTCTCATTACCTCCTGTTACCTCTTTTGAATGAACACTATTCTTTTAAAGCTTGAATTTCTAGTCAGTAGCCCCTGAGGTGGTGGGCTTGTTTCTATATGAAATAGGATTCTTCATCTTCTGAATAATAATGATGATAATTCATTGTTGAAAAAAATACATACATTTGAGAACCGTAGAATGACACGGAACAATTGTTGTTCTTCGGAAATGATATTCAAAAAGCACAATAAACTTGATTACCTAAATTCCCCGTTTGTGTATTTCTGAACCAGAAGGGAGGGGGAGGGAAGTCCCCTCCCTTTTAGTAATTACAGCAAATAAAACTCCTTCGACTGCTGCAATTCTCGTTGCAGACTTTCTATTGCTGCAATTGTTGCTCGGTTCCGCTTCCTTTGTGCAACATTTCTTTCACAGTTTCTGTTGGGAATTTAAAAAAAAAAAAGCCTCCTAGGAAAACGAGTTCTCTCTCTCTCTCTCTCTCTCTCTCTCTCTCTCTCACTCTCTCTCTCTCTCTCTCTCTCTCTCTCTCTCTCTCTCTCTCCAGGAACTGGCGAGATTGTGACCCACTTCCGAAAAATTCTCCCCGATTTCAAAACCATTGGAAAGCCAGATTTAAAAGCAAATCTCTCAGGTTCTTCAGACTTTTTCTCTGTCGCTTGTCACACTTGATCTCCATTGGCTGTAAAGGAGAAGAAGACAGTTTTTCCAGTAAGAGAACGATTATCGTTTTGATTTGCAGGACTCAAACTCGCACTACGTGATTTCATTCAATGTGCAAAAGGCCAGCTGTAATGTCGGTGACAGAAAAGTTTATTTAATCGATAAGTACTTACTCCGTTTCATATATAAATAAAGAAACCAATGAAAATTAATCATTTGAATAATTAACTAAGATCAGTTTTAATGAATGAATAAATAAAATAGATATAAAAATGAACCAAACAGATATAGGTAAAATAGATATAAGTAAAATAAGAATTACTCATTACTGTCTGTCGTAGAGTTCAATATCCACTAATCATTGATGCCTCTTAATTGGAAATATGTTCCAACATTTTCATGAACGAAAGGTTAACAGCCAATATATGATTTAACAAAGAAATATTATCATCTCCGAAACAAAGGTTATCTTATTAACTTAGTAATGAGGCAAAGACCCGATTAAAACGAATTACAAATGACATTTGAATAATTCAAATGTCATTTGCAATTTGTAATGCCAATAGTGCACCGCGTGAGTAGCACTGACAGCACTACCACCCTAAGGAGATCCTGAATACACTTTCTGAAATTTGTGTATGTAAATGAAATTTGCTGATGTAAATTCACGGAGTCATCTTACAACCTGAACAAGGACCATTGGTCCGTCAAGCATGAGCAAAAAAAAAACAAGCTAACATTTCCTTCTTAGTTTAATGTACATTTTTTCCTCTCTGACCTCTCTTTCAAGGTGTTCTCTTTCAGGTCAAGTTAGATTAGGCTATTCGCTTGTCCATATTCCATTACTTGGGCAATTATGTTCTACCCTTGCCGTTCTCCATTAGCTGTTATTTGAATCTGTAAACGGCCTTCTTCCCAGCACAATAATTTTGGTAAGAGTTCTAGAACCAGGGAACACTATGCACTATTTAATTACGTTTTTTTCATCTTCATATTACACTATGGTATTACAATAAAAGACATCCATATACGTATATATATATATATATATATATATATATATATATATATCTATTATATTCTATATATAAAAATTTTGTATGTATATGGATGTATACATATA
>NC_087207.1:97503676-97521176 GCF_015104395.2 Macrobrachium nipponense | reverse complement strand
AAGAGGCAACCAAGACTCTCAATTTTTCGAAAAATCAGGATAAGAAAAAACTAATCATATATGTTTAAAAATGGGAATAAAGAAGAAATTAAATCACAAAAATAAAAAACACAAAAATGGCCATTGTACCATAATTTAATTTTAAGAAAATTTGCATTATTTATCGCTTAATCGGGGAGTAAGCCTCACAAACTGCTTTTTTTTTTTTTTTCTTGTCGTTGTTGTTGTAGTTGTTGTTGTTCTTATTGGGGGGTGGGGGTGGGGGGAGAGTATTAGGAAAGGTCTTTGGAAAAGCCTAAAAAGCTATGAAAAAGGCGTTTCGCGTTGAGTTAAAGATACAGAAATGTTAGGATAGGATATTTATGATTTATTCATTTGAGTGAAAATGTAAAAAAATAAATAATATGCATGTTAAACAGTACAGAAAAAAAAATTCTTTATAAAACATATCGTATTTATTTTAATTTTCGTTGGTGAGACATCACCATTTGACTGTAGAATTTAGCACGCGTCTCTAATAAGCTGGAGGTGATATCACGCATTTTTTTTTTTGGTTGGTGGCTGCTGCGTTACTTTAAATAAAATGGAAGTTTCAATACCTTTGATTATATTTCTGTGTAAGGAAAAGAGTTGCAGAAAACTACATTTCTTGGTTTTCTTTTATGTATTCTGCACAGTGTCTAACTTGACCCTTCTTTTCATTTGTTTTTGTTTTCATTCATTCTGTTCTGTCCTTCAGTCGTTTCTCTTTAAGCTGAACTGACTTTTCTGTGTTCGTGAATCTGTCAATAAAGTTGTTAAAAGTGGGGGAACACGGGAGCACTTGAATCTACAATATACAAAAACACATCCAGTGTCCCTAGAAACTTTACCGTTTTCCTTGTGAAAGTTAAATGGTATTTCAGATATATCTGTCGATTCATTTGTGGCCCTCCTCTTTGGAGTGACAGAAATAGTTGGGAAGTTTTTGAAAAGGGATTGTATCTTGATTTAAGTTCTGAATAATGAATTTAATTTAATAAAGACTGATTTTTTCCACTCTACATTTTGATTAAATAAGCTGATAATAACACAAATAATTTCCGATTTTGTTTGATTTTATCATTGATATTTTCTTTAAATGTTCGTATGGACTTTAAAGTATTGAGATTTGATTCACGTCATTTGTTCTTGTTTTTGAAGAATATGTTTTTTAAATATCCTCTTAAGTAAGTTATTGTTTTAGATAAAAATTCAAAACTGAATGAAAGCTCGAGAAAAAATAGAATTCATCACATTAATTAACCAGGCATAAAAAATAGAAAAAAGGACATTTGAATATTTTTGCACATCAGAGAATTTTCAAAAGTAATATATTTATTTTCTGAATTTGCAGCAGAATTCTCCAGCACCCAATATTTTTTTAATGGACTTATCGTAATGGAAAGAATTTCGTCGTATTTGAAATCTTACGTCTTTTTCCTTTCTTTTTCATAGTTAGGCCAATAAAATAACCGTCCCGGTCGTTTTTCTTATTTTATTTTTTTCGCATTCCAACATAGTTCCCCATCTTTTAAAAAGTCGGTATAGCTAAAAGCAATTTCAGAGCATTCCTCTTGGCTCGTATACTCTCCATGTTTACATTTCACGAGATTTTCAGAAATGTTTCGCCATTATTCGCTAGCTCGTGAACGCTGCCAGATTTATTAATGAATATAATTTAGTAATTGAAAGGAGAGACGTCTGCGATGACCCATGATCCATGAAAAAGAAATTTTGCAAAATGACAGGTTTCATATACGTGCAATGAAAGTTCAACAGCAGCTCCTCGTGTCTCCTCATACAAGACGCGCTATTCAGGTCTGTCTTTCAATGCTTCTTTCGCTTCCAGATTATCGGCGGACGACCTTCCTTTCGAATCTACCTATCCACCATCTTCTAGGTCTTCCTCCTTTGTGTCATACCATCTGTTTTTTTTTACTCTGTGATTCTTAGCACCAATCTTCTCTCCTCTGTTACTGAGCCCCGACAAAATCCTCTTAGCATCATCTCAACTCACTCTGGTTCCATCCTGGCATGTCAGTCAAACTCTAAGGGTGTTCTAAGATGCTTATGAAGTGAACATGACCACGGTATAGGAAAATTAGACAAGCGACTCATGATACCATCTGGAAATCCGAGCGCAGAAATACTATATATTATTATGGACAGTAATGACAAGAATCGTATGATTCTCACGTGTTCATGAATTGTTGCATTTGGTCAAGTCCTTAGGTGTCACATTCCGTATCGGTATTCCATTAAACAGAGTTCTAAACTGATCAGTGATATACTGAAGATAAACTGTGGCATTGTTACATAGATGGCCAACAATATTCTCCAGTCATAAATTCAAGCATCATTACTTTCGTCCAAAGTCTGTCGTGTCTAGATCGAATATGAATTCTAAATGAACGAAAGCGGACAGTTTGTCATATAAGATATTTACATCTTAGTTAAAATCAACTTGTTAAAAATGAAGAATGTGACATGTGGGATGGATTTCCCGAAATCTATATTGAAGTTAAATACTTAAGTGAAGATTACGTCAACTTGAAGTTATATTCATTCCGATGGGAACGCGTTTTAAGTCATTAGCTACGATGGATTTAAAAAAAAAAAAAAAAAAAAAACTGTTTGCTAGGAAAGTCGTAATATCGTGATAAACCGTTATGTAACAAAATCCCAGAATCATATAAATTTCATATTAATGCCATTAATTTATATAATCGTGGATTAAAGGCTTTGTTACATTATTGCAAATTTCCTAATAGTATCTGCTTCAAAAGGGACGTATTAACTTTTCGTTTGTGCATTCAGCAGGCTGTTATGGGAGTGACTTCCTCGTAGGCATAATATTAAAAAATTGTATTTACGAGCTTCATATCATTTTAAAATGATAACTGGAACAGAGTTTGCAAAAAGATAGTTATCTGTATTACATTATCGGTCTTACAAGAATTTTACCAGATGATTACCTCTTGTTAATTTTTATGGAGTTCGCACGTCCCGTTTTTAAGCAAATTTTCCTTCTGACATGGGCCTATAACCTGTTCTCTCTCTCTCTCTCTCTCTCTCTCTCTCTCTCTCTCTCTCTCTCTCTCTCTCTCTCTCTCTCTCTCATTAGTTCTTTGATTGGTGACATATTCGTGACCTCTCATACTTTTTAAATGATTTCAGTTTTATGTTAATCTTGAAATAATATTATTATTATGTAATACTCAGTAGATGAAAACCTGTTTCTTATGGAACAAGCCCACAGGGGCTATTGACTTGAAATTCAACGCTTCAAGGAATATGGTGTTCATATGGTGAATGGGATATTATCATGTACAATGTCCAAAAGAGCGAGTCTCTAGTCACAGCCTAACCAGTTTCCATTTTCCTCCTCCCACATATATCAGAAACCTTTGCACTGAGTCCAATAACTCTCCCCCTTCTCCACATGGCAGAGGTCGTATATTCCTCTAATGGGAGGAAATGGCCTCCCGTGTTAGAAAGCAACCAGGGGCTCGCTCTAATAGAGTTACGAGTACTCGCCTCAGCTCATAACCCGAATTTACAGGTGTAAATACTCCAGCGGGAAAATATAGGCCTCTGAATTGCCTCCTCTGGTGAGGTTGCACAGGATGGGGGAGAGAGGTAGAGTGGTGTTAATTGCGAAAGAAGGAAGAAGAGTGAATGAAACGGAATGGGAAGAGTTTGGAACGTTCCAAGATGAAAGGCACTAAGCAAGGTTTGAGCCTATTTTATTTGTATTACATCATACAAGTTTTTGTATTGATAAAAGATGGACATGACAACGACTTGCATAAACTACGAAAAACAATTCCCGAAAACAAAGATAATATGGCAACAACGCCCTACCTCGAAGGCTTTGGAGGTTTTAGGGAGTAATAAATCAATTATAGATGATTATACATGCAATCACATGCTTAGGGAAACCTGTCGTTAGAGATGGATGAGATATGATTATCATATCGCTAATAACTTAAACTCCCACCTGTTTGGAGTGACTGAATAAATCTATAAAAGAAAATGAAAGGATCCTTTAGAAGGAAGATCCGTTCACAATCCATTTCACTCGGGACCAATTCCAGTGATTACGTTCACTGGAAACTTCTGTTTCTCTGATCTTTCTGTAAATGCCTGAGAGAGAACTCTCTTTATATTTCTAATTCTCTCTCTCTCTCTCTCTCTCCTCTCTCTCTCTCTCTCTCTCTCTCTCTCTCTCTCTCACTTACTGAGACATAACTGACTACGAATCGTATGTTTAACATCGTCGTGCGGTATTTGTTAAAGGATTAAAATCGTTAATAGATGGCAAAATTCCCACTGCATTCTGATCAGTCGACCACACTTTACCAATTCATCCCTGATGTCACAAGAGTCAGACAATGCTGATTCTTCGTCATCCAGTGTTCGCCACATTCTGCTGATTTCCCGTTTCGTCGAAAATCATTTCTGATCTTGCCATTACGGCATCACCGCCCTGGTCGTCAGCAGGGCGAAGTAGCTATTAATACCAAAATTTGCAAAACAGTCATTTACGTTGTTATAATCTTCTCACCGGAGACACCCTTGACTCAGAGTGTACAGTCAGCATATTCTGGGTTATGGAAAAGTGCTGCACTTTGGTCCTTGACTTTCGATGGTTCCCTCAGCTCTCAGATCTGAATTTGAACTTTAATGGTTACAGAATATTACCAGAGACTTGATTTAGTGAAAGGGAGGCGCTGGTGTACAGGCTATGTAGGTGAAGTAGAGAGAGAGAGAGAGAGAGAGAGAGAGGGAGAGAGAGAGAGAGAATGTATGTTCCCACATTTTCTCTGTACTACATGAATATGCGTGTACTTATCTAATTTTTTTTTTATCAAAGCAACATTTTCCTGAAATGCATGCTCTGACTACTAGAGAGAGAGAGAGAGAGAGAGAGAGAGAGAGAGAGAGAGGGCCAGGGGGGCCACCTCATGCCCATTAGAAGTTAATTAGGCAAGTCATTGCATGTATATATTCGTAATCAACAAGTAACAGATGGTGCGAATTCGAATTTTAATTATGAGCAATCTTCTCACCGCAGTCCCCTCAGCTCTTATGGATTAATTAATTAAGCAATTTGTTAAGATTCACGAATAATATTCCACGATACATCAAAGGTTTGCTTCCATTCCGTGTCTGACTGAAAAAATAAAACTGATGGGTACCATCGCCCTACTACTTTTTGGCATTATGAAGACGATTTGGTATGTGTAAGTAGATTGATTGAATTTATCTGATTTGTAAGATTGAATCCATAAATTTGATTCTTCAGAACCACAAGGCTACAACCGCATCTCTCCCTCTACCCAGGGCGCGCGTTTATGTATTTACAGAAACATTAGTGCCCTGAGGAACTGCAAACAACCTTGGCTGGAATAGAAAGGGCGCGCGCCATGTGGATGCCGCCAGTATAGTTTCACGGCTGTCATCCGAATTCGCGTTGCAATTAGCCTTCGACAGATAACTCACTTTTTCCCCGCACTGCCAATTCAGTTCATTTTACATGTGGGCTTTTATTGCCTCCGTTTCATCTCTGATGCAATTTTGCTCGCTCTTTCCAACTCGGTTAAGTTAGAGCCAAAGTTCACATCACAGATTTTCTTTACAAAATGTCCCGCGTCCATCCATAGGGATGAGGTATATCCGATCACTTTCGGGTTTCCGGGACTCAGTATTTACAATGAACAATTTAATCAAGGAGAAATAAACGTTATCTTTATAACTTAGATAAAAAAACGGATGACTTCAGTCATGGAAGCCAAGAGATGAGACTTCGCGAGAGAGAGAGAGCTACTGATGGTAGCGAGAATCAACTCAAGTAGACATAAAATAGGTGCCTATTTTGCTAATTTATAGCCAATAATTATCAACTTTGCGCTTTAAGTAGAAGGAAGAATTAAAGCATATATTCCCTCTCAGATTAATGACCGAAAGATTCGTTTCGTATAACTGGCATAAGATTTATTTCCTTTTCTTCGTCACCGCTGAACTTGAATCTATTCCAGTTGACTTCTACGTTGAGCTGTGTCGTATAAAAAAGAAAAAAGTTTTCTTTGAAGAGAGAGAGAGAGAGAGAGAGAGAGAGGAGATATAGAATAGTACGTGAAAAAGAAACATTTAGCAAAAATTGGTAAAAAAGAAAAAAAAATTGTATCTTCCCGAATGGACTGCGATACGGGTCGTAACATAGAGGAATCACACTGGACTTTTGAACAGCGAGCTTTTTCATATTTCAGAGAACAGGCGCAATTACTTCCTCCGTGGTGGAGCCACGTTTATTGCAGCCATTTTTTCATTTCATTTAAATACGATGAGTTCTCTATTCTATTCTATTGATTTGCACATTGCATCCGAGGGAAATACATATTTGATAACATTTATTCCATTTAAATATATGTATATATATATATATATATATATATAGTATATATATATATATATATATATATATATATATATATATATATATATATATATGTGTGTGTGTGTGTGTGTGTGTGTGTGTACTAACTATATATATATATACACACATATATATATATATATATATATATATATATATATATATATATTGTATATATATATATAATATATATATATATATATATATAATTGTATATATACATAATATATATATATCAGAAAATTCCCTCGGTAAAATTTATCCCCCCCCCATAGAAAAAAACGAAAAATACACACACACATACATAAATAAATACTTCCCAATACTTCACATACCAACGGAACGTAATACATATATTTCTAACTCCCCTCCCTCCCCCAAAATGAACATTCATAGACCAGAAAGGACTGTAATGGATCACAATTTAGAGGATATAGAACTGAAACTTTTGACCGACCATTTTCCACTTTTCGCAGCTGCTCCACAGGTGCCAATAGTTTTAATTTTCTTCAGCAAACGTTTTTATTTGATTTCTGTGTAAGTCCAACGTTTATTGCAGCCATTCCAGCAAGCATTTTCCTTTCATTAAAGTGTGCGGAGTACCAAATCTCTGATAATTGACGATGGAATATTTGATAGCTTCCATAACACACTTGCTATGGTTTTGTCAGGGCAGGGGTTTTCAACCTTTTCCTCCCCACGTATACCCTTTCGTGTATTTGTAATGTCAATAATGTACCCCCTTCAATTAATTTGTATAATTTGTAAAACAAAACCAACTCAAGAAAACTTATATAGAGGGAAGTAAATAACCCAATAACATTGTAAAAATAAGATTTCCATAGAAAATAAAGACATCTTTGTATAATTAATTACCTCTGGATATGCATTAAATTTTGAAGGTTATGGTACTGAGCTGCAAAATCAAAATACATTGTTATTACATCAGCTGCAAAGGTAGTTAATGAAATGGCTGAAACTCATTTTCATTAACTATCCTAGTTGGCCGAGGAGCAGTTTTTGCTTAAGCACATCGAAGGTTGGCATCTAACATTCATTCGAGTGCCATGGGGAGCGCGTACCCACCGGGCAGACCCTCGGCTTACCCTGGTTGTAAACCTTTTCTTTAGGGAATTTATGTCAAACATCATATTTTTTATTCACTTATTTGTGTAGTATCAATTAGATGAAACAATAAATCTGTAAAATCTCATCGAAAGTTTTAGATTCGTCTATTCATTCTAAAAATCTTTTCTGTCAGTCTGTTTGGTATACTAATTCGCTTTCGTATGGTTGAGCTTTCGTATCGAGTCCTGATTCTCATTCGCTCGTTATTGTTACGACTTCATTGGCCAACTGATACTGAAGCATTCATTCGGCGACTTCCTTTATGCTACGATCATTCATGCCATTCATAAGCTGTGTTTGAACAGAGATCTTTCACTTTTGCTATCGATCACTGATCCCCTTTTCCTGCCGAGAGAGAGCCACCAGATTCGCTGAACGGACAGCAGCACTAATTTGCAGTCAATGAAACCTCGGTGTCGACCTTCTCAGTTCCAGAGGTCCTTTATTCCTCCCACCGCTGGACTGTGGAACAGCCATCCCTTCAGAGGATGTCGCGCAATTAGGACTAAGAAGTTCAAGCAAACGCGCAATACATTACCCTAATACAATTCAACTTTATTATAAATAATATGTTAATTTTTTTTATTAACTTTCTGCATTTCCATTACCCTCTGTTGCTTCTTTCCAATGAACCCCTTATTCTTTGGTGCTTCAATTTCAAGTCAATGGTCCCCTTTGGTGGGCTAGTTCCATAAGGATAGGGTCCATCTTCTGAAATAATAATAATAATAATAATAATAATAATAATAATAATAATAATAATAGTAATGAATAATAATAATAATAATAATATTTTTTTGAATCAATAAACTGTGAGCGAAGTGATTAATCTATTACTGCAGGATTGGAGTTTCCTTCCACTGAATAAACATGAGCTAACTCTCCTGAAATGTTTAAGTGAGGCCTAAGTTTGAAATTTGAATTTCTATAACTGCTGAGACATTTCCTGACTTGCTTTCCTCACAAAATCTCCAGAGGGAGTTCTTTTGTTTACATTTTGAAATGGAAAAGGAGACAAGTAAAATATTTTCACATTTTTTCATGTTTCACGGTAAAGACTGTAAATTTTAAAACGCAAGTCATTCGGTACAACACTCGAAGGATAAGACCCTTTTATTTTTGGTAGTTCTCCTTGTTAGGAAATCCATAGTCTGATTTTTTACAAAAAGAAAATATTTTTAGAGGGAGAATTCGTGAAGGTGACAAGGCAAGCCGTATAATTGTAAGCGTACGTCAGTTTAATCTCAACAGCATATCCTAAGGTGATATATATAGAACATTTTCGTCAGAGATTCGCCGAAACGACATCATTCTGTTCTCTACCAACCCGTCACTATAAATCAAAAGGGAGTGACGTAGATGAAAGTGGAGTTCGTAAGGAAATTGGAGGTTGTGTCAGAGGTAAGGGCTGCAAATTGGCATGGTGATCATCTACCCTCCAATCGTCAAAACATAATAAATTGCAGCTCCTCTAACCTAGTAGTTTAATTTTTTTTTTATTTCCGGAGGTATGGCACGCACCCTCACTCTACCGCATCAGGTGAGAAACTGAAATGCTACCGGTCATAGCTGATGGTTTTATACAGCATTATACGGTGTACAGAAAATGAATCTTTCCTGGGCGAATGAATCTTTCCTGGGCGAAAGCATTACTGGGGAAGTTATATCTGCAGAGCCTGAGGTAGCGTGGAATGGAATGTCCGTTGTTACGGAAATTTGCGACCGCAGAAAAGAAGAAGCCAGCGCTCGCCTTCTCAGTAGCGGGCTTTCAAGCCAACTAAAAGTTTAGTAGTTAGTTGGTTTCTTTGAGAGAGAATACAATAATACATATAGAATATAATAATATACTATAATTATATTATAATGATTATATTGTTCCATGGTCCAATATAAGATATATATAATATATATATAAATGTAGGAATGATTATAACTAGTACTTATAATATATATATATATATAATATATATATGAATATATCTATATATATATATATGTATAGATATATTAACATATACATGACATATATATATATGATACATACAAACATATATATATATATATATATATATATATATATATTTATATATATATATATATATATATATATATAAAATTAAATTTCTATAGTTATATATTAAATACATACATATATATATAGTATATATATCATCGACTATATATATATATATATATATATATATATTTATATATATATATATATATATATATAACAGTATATATATATATAATATATCAATATATATATATATATATATATATATATATATATATATATGTAGTATATATATCTATGTATATATATATATATATATATATATAGATATATATATATATATATATATATATATACATATATATATATACAAAAATACATATTTTTCATTCTGTATTTGATATCTTGCCCATAATCGATTTCAAGTAAAGATACGCGAATTAAATCGACTTTCTACAAGCAATATTTAATTATTATTTTTCATCATAACGGCGAATTGAAATTTCCAAGCAGGACCACACCTGGTGTTTTCTAGGATATTCTGAATAGGTCTCGTGATACTTAGGAGAATGGAAGTTCATTAACAATCAGCATACCTGGATTCCAAAGCAGGTAACTTGATCCTCATTACCAGGAAAACGACTTGATTCGATAAGCCCGATGCTTCATTTAACTTCAAACTGACCTGCAATATTGGCATTGAGATTGCTGTTGAACGTAGATTGCTTCAGTGGAAACTAGGTTTCATTTAATATGAAGTCACTTCAATCAACGTATAATGAATTCCTGTTTTAACACTAAATAATCGGCATCATGAAAAAGATGTCATCTGCTTCTCCCTCTCGCGTTTCACTCGATAGAGGTTCGTATTCGGTGATAGTTATGCACGTTTCTGAGGTGTGTATATGATTAAAGAGAAAACCCCTCCACCAAGGGCCATATCCTACAATAGTCCACTTACATAAGGCATTCAGGTACGTCTTAGATACAGTCATATTGCCAGTTCTTTTCCCCGAGTCAAGTAAACTATTCCACATTTTCCAATTCGACCTCCTAATTCTCAAATGAACATCTTCTTGTTCCTTTCCTTGCCTCGTGGCTGCATGCCACCTTTTGTGATCGTCCCAGACAAACCAAGTCTCCATTGAATATTTCATTTAACCCTAGAGTTCCTCCCTAGTGTGTGTTAATTAAAAGTGACTGACCTAGTAGCTGAATTATAGTGCAAGAAGTCTTTATTTTACATTGTGTTTAATCAGGAACCCATTTTCCAGATTTGCTAAGTCCGTGTTCTGTCTCCTTGCACACAAGAGCTTCCTTACCGCTCATTAACATCAATTTTGAAAACCAGCATTGAAGCAGTTGTTGATTTTGGCAGTTTTTCCATATTGTGACAGGAGCGATCCAGACATTACACAGCGCTTTGCCCACGTGGTACATGCCTACCTTTCACCGGCCTCTTGTAAATAAAGTCATGTGTAAAGTAATTAGTTGGTTTCCATGGCGACCTTTCTAGAGTAAACTAAACAAATCAATCCTTTTTAATGTAAGTCAGAAGCCCTTTATCTCCATTTTTTCCTCAAATATTTTCCATTTACGTATTTGGGATCTCAAGGCTACCAAAACGTAAGTATATATATATATATATATATATATATATATATATATATATATATATATATATATGAGGAGAGAGAGAGAGAGAGAGACCCGAGAGATGAGAGAGAGAGAGAGAGAGAGAGAGAGAGCTACTCCCGCCGCAACGAGATTCAACTGGAGTAGACATTAAATCGGTGCCTATTTTGCTAATTCATAGGCTATCATTTATGGAAGTTTAAAGCAGAAAGGAGAATTAAAGCATAGGATTCCCCTTTAGATTAATGACCGAAAGATTCGTCTCTTATTACTGGCATGAAGATTTGTTTCCTTTTCTTCGTCACCACTGACTTGAATTTATTCCAGTTGACTTCTACGTTGGATTGTGTCGTTTAAAAAAAGGAAACGTTTTCTTTGAGAGAGAGAGAGAGAGAGAGAGAGAGAGAGAGAGAGAGAGAGAGAGAGAGAGAGAGAGAGAATGCAAGTGAAGAAGACATTCAGCAAAAACTGGTAAAAAAGAAAAAAAAATAGTATCTTCCCGAATGGACTGCGATACGGGTCGTAATATAGAGGAATCACACTGGACTTTTGAACAGCGAGCTTTTTCATATTTCCAGAGACAGTAACTGGCGCAATTATTTCCTCCGTGTGGAGCCACGTTTTATTGCAGCCATTTTTTCATTTCATTTAATACGATGAGTTCTCTATTCTATTTTTTAATTTAATTTCTCGTGTAAGTCCAACGTTTTATTGCAGCCATTCCAGCAAGCATTTTCCTTTCATTAAAGTGTGCGTATTACCAAATCTCTGATAATGGATGTTTCGTTTCTTTGAACTAATAATCCACCTCTGACGATGGAAATATTTGATAGCTTCCATAACACACTTGCTATCGTTTAGGGCAGGGGTTTTCAACCTTTTTCTCCCCTCTCGTACCTTTCGGGTATTGTAATGTCAGTAATGTACCCCCTTCAATTTGTATAATTTGTAAAACAAAACCACCTCAGGAAAAACTATGCAGAGGGGGAAGTAATTACATAACTCACCTGATATCCATAATATTGTAAACATCAAAATCTCCATAGAAAATAAAGACAACTTTTTATAATTAATTACCTCTGGATATGCATTAAATTTCAAGGTTATGGTACTGAGCTGCAAAATCAAAATACATTGTTATTACATCAGCTGCAAAGGTAGTTAATGAAATGGCTGAAACTCTTTTTTCATTAACTATCTTAGTTTGCCGAGGAGCAGTTTTTGCTTAAGCACATCGAAGGTTGGCATCTAACATTCATTCGAGTGCCATGGGGAGCGCGTACCCACCCCCAGGGCAGACCCTCGGCGTACCCCAGGTTGTAAACTCCTTCTTTAGGGAATTTATGTCTAACCTTATGTTTTTTATTCACTTATTTATGGAGTATCCATTAGATTAAAACAATAAATTTGTAAAATCTTATCGAAAAGTTTTTTAGATTCGTCCATTCATACTAAAAATCTTTTATGTTCAGTCTGTTTGGTCTACTCATTCGCTTCCGCATGGTTGAGCTTTCGTATCGAGTCCTGATTCTCATTCGCTCGTTATTGTTAAAGACTTCATCAGCCAATTGATATTGAAGCAGTCATTCAGCAACTTCATTTATGCTACCGATCATTCATGCCATTCATAAGCTGTGTTTGAACAGAGATCTTTCACTTTTGCTATCGATCACTGATCCCCTTTCTTGCCGAGAGAGAGCCACCAGATTCGCTGAAACGGACAGCAGCACTAATTTGTAGTCAATGAACCTCGTTGTCGACCTTCTCAGTTCCAGAGGTACTTTTTCCCTCTCACCTTTAGACTGTGGAACAGCCTCCCCCTTCAGAGGATGTCGCGCAATTGGGACTTCAGAAGTTCGTACAAACGCGCAATACATTACCCTAATACAATTCAACTTTTATTTATATAATATGTTAATTTTTTTTTATTAAATTTCTGCATTTCCCATTACCTCTGTTGCTTCTTTCCAATGAACCCATATTCTTTGGTAGCTTCAATTTCAAGTCAATGGTCCCTTTGGTGGGCTAGTTCCATATGGATAGGGTCCATCTTCTGAAATAATAATAATAATAATAATAATAATAATAATAATAATAATAATAATAATAATAATAATAATAATAATAATTTCGAATAAATAAACTGTGAGTGAAGTGATAAATACATTACTGCAGGATTGGAGTTTCTCCACTGAATAAACATGAGCTAACTCTTTTGAAATGTTAAGTGAGGCCTAAGTTTGAAAATTTGAATTTCTATAATTGCTGCGGGACATTTCCTGACTTGCTTTCCTCACAAAATCTCCAGAGAGAGTCCTTTTGTTTACATTTTGAAAGGAGACAAGTAAAATATTTTCACATTTTTTCATGTTTCATTGTAAAGACTATAAATTTAAAACGCAAGTCATTCGCGTACAACACTCGAAAGGATAAGACCCCTTTTATTTTTGGTATGTTCTCCTTGTTAAGAAACCCATAGTCTGATTTTTTTTTTTTTTTTGGTTACAAAAAGAAAATGTTTTTAGAGGAGAATCGTGAATGACAAGGCAAGCTGTATAATTGTAAGCGTACGTCAGTTTAATCTCGACAGCATATCCTAAGGTGATATATATAGAACATTTTCGTCAGAGATTCGCGAAACGACATCATTCTGTCTCTACCAACCAGTCACTATAAATCAAAAGGGAGTGACGTAGATGAAAGAGGAGAGTTCGTAAGGAAATTGGAGGTTGTGTGTCACGAACTAAGGGCTGCAATTTGGCATGTTGATCATCCACCCTCCAATCGTCAAACATACCAAATTGCAACTCCTCTAAACCCTAGTGTTTTTTTTTTTTTTTTTTCGGAGGCATGGCACGCACCCTCACTCTACCGCATCAGGTGAGAAACTGAAACGCTACCGGTCATAGCTGATGGTTTTATACAGCATTGTACGTTGTACAGAAAAATCGATTGCGCCGTAGAAACTTCGGCGCATATTTTACTTGTTTTTCTTGAAATGAATCTTTCCTGCGCGAAAGCATTGTTGGGGAAGTTATATCTGCAGAGCCTGAGGTTAGCGTGGAATGGAAGGTCGTTGTTACGAAATTTGCGACCGCAGAAGCAAGCGCTCTCCTTATCAGTAAAGGGCTTTCAAGCCAGTAAAGTTAGTGTCTTTCGAGAGAGAATATTAAATTTTTCTTTGTGGGGAAAGGATTGGAGGGGAGGGGGGAGCTTACGGGATGGATGAAGGCTAGGATCGAATCTGAAGGAAGATATTAAAAGAATTCTCTCTCTCTCTCTCTCTCTCTCTCTCTCTCTCTCTCTCTCTCTCTCTTTCTGTGTGTGTGTGTGTGTGTGGTAGTGCTAGAGTTGCTATAAATTAGAGCGTTTTTCCGTCTTTGGCTTATCAAAGTAAACCGTTTGATAATTTTACAGTGAATAAGGAGTAGTAGGAAGCAATGGATATCTCTCTCATCCACCCAGTTACTAATTTCAAGGCGTAGTTTTTATAATTTTATTATGTTAATCTTATATTATTATTATTGTATTATTATTATTATTATTATTAGTTTATTATTATTATTAAACCTGTTCATATGGAACAAGCTTACAAGGGAACAATGACGTGAAGAGGAATAAACAGAAATATTCTTAGTCTGTATAATTAAACGAAATGATTGATTGATAAATATCTCCTATATCATGGCATTTTATGACACCCCTTCGCATCATTTGACATAATATTCAGATCACCCAAGAGTAATTATTGAACACATTCCCGTGAAAGAGGAGACTTGATGACATTTTACGCATGTAAATCGATATTTTCCTCTTCATTAACAGGAAAGTCTAAAGACTCCACGTTGTAGAGCAGTGGGTGTTCGCTGGCGAGTTGTTTGAATGGCATTCCATAATGAACAGAGTGAAAAATGATGTCAGTTCGCGCTCATTCTTCATCCAAGGAAAAAATGAAAGCGAACGAGAAAGCCTCACGAAATATTGCGGAATTTTTTCCCCCTTCGCTCAGTTAGTTTATTACATTATGTAACCGACTGCATTACCTTCGTCGCAGCGGAGGCAAATAAAACTTAACCAGCATTTGTTTAATTCTGTTTATAGAAGTCGAGCTTGAATGATACTAATGGCCCAGTGAAACGGGTCCGAATTTGAAAGATATATGTGAATGAGCTGAAGTAAATTCTCTCATCCTCCTTATCGGTCGACGCGAATGACCTTCGACCTGAGATTAAAGGTCATTCGTTAACTTGGAGCGACAACATTACCTGATGAATATCGAATATCATCAGTTTGATCCGAGCTGGCCTTTCATACATATTTCCTCGTATGTTAATTTTTTTTTTTTTTTCTGTCAAAAGAAACTTTTGTGATGGCTATTTGTCTGTCTGTCCGTCGGCACTTTTTTGTCAGCGCTCAAATCATAAAACCTACTGAGCCTAGAGGGCTGCAAATTGGTATGTTGATCATCCACCCTCCAATCATCAATCGTCCCAAAGTGCAGCCCTGTAGCCTCAGTAGGTTTTATTTCATTTGAGCTTAAAGTTAGCCATAATCGTACGTCTGGTAGCGTTGTAGGTTCCATAAACACAGGCCAACACCGGGTGGCGGCTGACAGTTTCATGGGTCTCGGTAAAAAGCTTCATACAGCATTATACGCTACACAGAAAACTCGATGGCGCCGAAGAAACGTCGGCGCATTTTATTTACTTGTTTACACATTCCTTTTTCTTCGCAACTAATCTGGGCACTGCTCAGCAGATAGTACACTCATTGCCGTAGATGCTGAAAATTCCTTTGAGAAAACAAAACTTTGTGAGAATATGAAAGTCAGTCAAGGCCTGTATAAATTTGACCTATTAATTTGTGCCTTCTCTCTCATCTCTCTCTCTCTCTCTCTCTCTCTCTCTCTCTCTCTCTCTCTCTCTCTTTTATGAATGCCATAATACTTTTTGGAAGCTTAATGAATTTAATAATAATAATAACAATAATAATAATAATAATGATAATAATAATAAAATAATGATAATAATAATACAAATAATAATAATGATAATAATAATAAAATAATAATAATAATTAAACTTTACATCCAAAAAGCATCAACAAATGTATAAAATACATAACTATTTATGAAGGCTAAAATCAACACATGGAAATGAAAAGGTAAAAAACTGTCTGTATCCATATCTTTTCTGAAAGCTTAGGCAGCGGAAAGCGAAGAGGATTCGTGTCCAAAAACATCAGAAAAAAAAAAAAAAAATTCGTTGAAAACATTTTTCGTGCACATTTTTGTCTAACTTTTTTAAAAGTCTTCTTTGACGCAGATACCTACTACCAAGAATAACATCGACTGTATAAAAAAAAAAAAAAAAAAAAAAAACGCACCGAGTTTCTTGGGCACAATCGAGTTTTCTGTACGTCGTATATTGCTGTATGAAGCTCTCAGCCACATCTGCTTTCAGGAAAAAATAGATCTAATAGAATAACCACGATTGGATCTTTCCTGTTTGTCCGCACTGGGTAGGGGTGGGGTAGGGGTAGGAGGGGACTGGGCGGGAAGGGTAGATGTGACACATCCACCATCCTCCTGCAATTCTGTATGTCCGCCCATGGTGGGGGCGTGGTAGGTAAGGGAGACATGACGGGCAGCGCCGGGTTCCTGCGCACCGTAGCGCTCGCCATCAAGTTCGTAACTAAATAACATCCAAATTACTTTTTTTTTATAGAAAAAGACATTAAAATCTGGTTCGAATGCTGAAATGAAACGCAAATCGCCGTTAGTGGAGGTGTTTCTCTTTAATCGTATACACGTCAGAAACAGCCTGGTGATGACTGTTCCCGTAATGCCGTCATGTCACTTGGTGCATAACTGTCACCAAATACGAACCTCTATCGAGTGAAACGCGAGAGGGAGAATTGCAAGTTGACATTTTCTATTGATGCTGATTATAGTGTTAACAGGAATTCTTATATGTTGATTAAAGTGACTTCATATTAAATGAAGCCTAGTTTCAACTGAAGCAATCTACGCTCAACAGCAATCTCAATGCCAATACTGCAGGTCAGTTTGAACTTGAATGAAGCATTGGGCTTATCGAATCAAGTCGTTTTCCTGTAATGGAGGATCAGTTACCTGCTTTGGAATCCAGGTATGCTGATTGCTGAACCGACGCCAAGTTTACATTTGTATGAAAGGTCTCAATAGTTGCAATAGATTCCGATACCGATTTTCCATCCCGGTTGGGATTCTGTATGAAATC
>NC_087207.1:97491176-97496176 GCF_015104395.2 Macrobrachium nipponense | reverse complement strand
ACGCAGAGGCGAAGCATAACGAGAATAAACAGCCACATAAACGTCGTTTGTTCCTGAGAGGGTTTGGTGGCACAGGAAACTTCCTCGATGGAAAACACGAGAACATAGCATTTTTGAAGTGCCCATTTCAATCTAGTTTCCAAATGATAAAGATCGTATGACAAAAATGTAACTACGAATCTCTTCCTTTCCTAATCATATTTTCCATCATTTCAATATTTTTAATATCCTCAACCTATTCCAAATAAGTGAAAGCCAGTGTCACCTTTACTGGGACTAGTCGCATATCAACAGAAGCTAACCTCTAAAATAAGATGCAAAGGGTCTCTTCGCCCTAATACGGATTTGAATTCTTATCAAACTTCATTCGTAAAGGCCCATTCCAATTATTTTTTATATTTTTTTTACAGTTATGTTCTCATCCTAAGGTGTGGCAGGAACACTACTAATTCAGATTTTAGTGCAAATGAGCATGAATACCTTTACTGCAATCAATACAAAGTTAATGAATGTAATCTACTGTGTAGATCCTACAATTTTTTTAATTGATTTGACTGATGACGAGATCATCTACTTCCATAACGATAATGATCTTCAATGTGAATTCTTCTAAAAGGGAAATGACGAGTGGTCTTTTAGATCAACGCAAGAGTCAGTGTTAAAATATCTTATTGGACAACCTTCCCATGGAAACCTAAATGAGAATGTTTGAAATGATCGCTGAGCTAACTCTTTTATTGACCTGAAGTACTGAAGGTGAATACAAATAAAAAAATGATTAAGTTGCTATGATGAACTGATTCTGTAGGACACGTTGCGTAAGAAGAATGCGGTGATTATGAAATGCCTTTTGTAAATGGTGGAATTTAAAAGAAATTAAAGGTTGAAAGGGTGGATCACATTATTTTGGTAGATCGGTTGCTGGCAATTCAGACACAAGTTTATTTTGCGTATATACAATGAATTAACTTACTTAGGAAGTAAATGAAATATAACAAACAAAACATTTTTTCTCTCTCGACAGAAAAGGGCCGCAGAACTTACAACCCTTCTATTTAAACAAAAAATAAAAAAAAAAACATAAAGATTATATTCTAGCATTTTTTAATATTTTACAGCCTCGTATAAAAAAAGTAATTTCCTGAGAATCGTCAATCCAAATACCATTTCCGAGGCTTTTTTTTCAGGAGACGTTCCTAAATGATGTTTTGAAATGAATTTTCCAGTTTTGTGGAAAGTGAAAGAATAATTTGTATTACATTAATGGAAAAAAAAAATTAACCGCATTATCATAAATATATCTGTATCTCGGTCTTTCTGCTGCCTTCTTAGAATAACGTTTGTAGAAATATTATTGAATTCAAAAAACTACCATCAAATCTGGTTAAATCTAAAAGTAACGAGATTGGTTTATTTTGCTACGACAGTGAAAACGCTCAACGAAATCGAATGGTTTCTTGGCTAAAAACCGTTTTTAGGAAACAATGTTTAATATAAATGCATTATTTACTATAACCGTTTTCTATACGTTTGCATATTCAATTAGTAATTAGCATTGCTTGGAGAGAATTGGTTATATTGTGATAAAAATGCAGTGGTCGCTATAAGCACAGGAAAGAGTAATGGCTTAGATGAACAGAATGAATAAATAGTAAGCGAGTTAATACAAAATAAAGACTAATTTTGAATTTTTTTAATTAAACACTCAGTGTCGAGACCTAATCATTATTAAAATATAACGAAAAGCTTAAAGTGAAATCACATTTCTCAATTTCAGCTGGAAGGATTACAAACGCCACTTCTTCAACCCTCCCCCCACCCCCTTTCCCCTGCAGACCAATTAACAGCTCACCCTATCCCCCCACAATCAACGGCGCTCCAGCATCGCTGTCATATTGCAGACCAACCTCCAACATGCGTATTGTCAACGGAAGCATTGGCCAAGCCCTTGTGTATATACATCACCTCACGTACTGAATTTTAATACTTCGACCCTCAGATGAATATTCTCATAAGTATGAAAATGACAAAAACTAGCTGAATTAGAGCAAGATTTAACGAAAGTTTAGAAATGAGTAAATTCACAGTTTAAAATGAATAATTTACTATCGATAAATTAGACAAACTTACAAATACCAAAGATAAAGAAATTCATCCTGAACACGATGCAGTCCGAACACGAACAAAAGCAGTATCCCAATTATTGACGATTACATCTAGACAGACTTTTTAACTTAACATTATTCATAAACGTTACCTCAGAGGCAGACGGCTTGAAAAGCAAGACAGAGGCACTAAAAGTCAAACTTAATCACAAGGAAAAACCTTGTAAGTTGAATGCCTGTTGGCCGACAACAGAAAAATAAGACCCGAGTGGACCATTGATCCCCGTTTTGACGAACTGGCCTATCCCGTTCTTCCTAATTAAGCTTTTGAGTTTTCCAATAAAAGTGTCTCAGTTTTTTGATGTGCGATGATACATAGTTCAGCTGACTGCGTTGTCAGATTTTCCGACCAAATTTACTCAAAGATGAGCTATTTAGAAGCTCTGAATACATACAAAGTGTTTGAAGCCCATTTAGCAACTCAGGAATGAGGAGGAAAAAAAGGCTTATGTCACTTTGCAAACTAGGGAACGAAATTATTCGGTCATACCCAGGAATATGGAAAGTTACAGGCATAATCCTGCGCTTAAAAAACACAGTTGTTCAAAACCCAGGATAACCAAATATTCCCACTAAAACTCTGGGTTTTATGTCAAAACTAGAGTCTGAACTCCAGCTCTAAAAAAGACCGTCTTCTTTAAAACTATTGCCTTTGACAACGGTTGGAAGAAAAAACATTCTCAAAAGGGGAGATGATGAGATTACAGGCATCCAATATATAAAGTTTCCTATACGTAAGTCCAGTAATTGTCTGTACTTTGAACATTACCGAGGATTTTTAAAATGACAACAACCAAACTGATCTGGAAAAAAAAAACTTTTCCCAGATCAAACCCTCCCCGCTCCCGCCACCACCCCCCCCCCCCCCAAAAAAAAAGATAATATGTAGAAAGAGCGACTTTGTTAACTTTCACTATAAAGCAATTTTGTTAATGAACGAAGATAATAAAAAGCTCATACAAAGTTTGAATAACTGCCACGGCAACATTTTGCATGTTGGTCCTCATTAAACGGGCTTCGGCAAGGGGGCATTCTCTCTCTCCATACCTGTTTAATACGTACACAGATGACTTGAATGTCAAACTGAACTCACTCCCAATCGGATGCACTGTCAATGAAACAACTATAAACAACCTCTGTTACGCCGACGATATGGTTCTGATTTCCCCATCAGTGCATGGCCTCCAACGACTCATCGACACTTGCCGCCAATATGCAGAGGAATTTGATATAATCTACAACGAAACCAAGACCCAGTGCATGTCGCTTCTCCCGAGATCGCTTAAGCATATTGCAGAACCACAAATTTTCCTCGGAAACCATCGGCTGGAATTTGAGCGCGAATTTCCGTATTCGGGTCACATTATTACCGACGACCTAAAAGATACGGCAGACATTGAACAGAGGCGTCGTAAACTATGTGCAACTGGCAACATGATTGCAAGAAGGTTTGCCTTCTGTCACCGAGACGTGAACTGCGCTGCTCTTCCGCTCGTACTGTTACAGTATCTATGGGTGTTCCCTCTGGACGAACTATACCCGAGAGACCATGAGACGTATCACTGTTGTGCATGACATTCTAGACGACTCACAAACACTCCACGCTACCACTCCGCCACATAGATGTTCTTAGAAAACCACCTGGACAATTTAAAAATAAATCATTGTAAGGCGAACAATGTCCAGCCTGGTAACCCGAGTGAGAAACAGCGGTAACTCGCCCATACAAAGCATCCTAAGGAGTGAAGCAAGAAGAAGATCTAAATTGTGGGAAAGATGGGAAAATGAGGCCTTTGTCCCCTAAAGGACTTAATCTCTGTATTAGCAAGATGTCATCTGCAGATTTTGTCATTATTATATTTGCTGATATTTTATTTTTTCATTATTTCTGTGATTACTATCAAGTTAAAGTTTTATGTATGTATATGTATGTCTATGTATATACATACATATACATACATGTATATGTATGTATATGTAATGTATCTATATATATATCTAGATATGTATATATATATATATATATTATATATATCTAATATAATAATATATATATGTATATATATATATATATATATATATATATAATATATATATATATATATATATATATGTATATGATGTGATATGTATATATATATATATATATATATATATATATATATATATATATGTATATATATATATATATATATATATATATATATATATACATTCAATTTATGTATTTAGCCCTCTGAACCAGACTACTGTAACCACCTAAGGTCTCTAGTGAAATTTAACGCTATATAATTTGTGCACTAACTGTTATAACTCTCAATGCATTTTTTTTCTCACCAATATTATTACTATTACCAGTATTATGATTACTATCTTTTATGCTACCTCAGCTATTTTTGTGGATAATTGCCGATTACTAATTTTTTCCTATCATGTTGACTCATATATCTAGATTGTGTATGTTACTGTGTATTTTGTATGTTCATTGTATATGGTCTTGAACCGAAATAAAGGATTATTATTATTATTATTATTATTATTATTATTATTATTATTATTATTAAGTTATTCAGAAGTTGTATCAAAATGTGAAATACTTGAGTGTTCCCCTACTCGGGAAGTGAGGAGCAGATGGAAATAGGACAAATTTAATTTGAGGGAAAACTGTGTTATTGTTCACATCCCGGAAGAGACAGAAGGACAAAAAGAGGATATTTGCCCTAAAGGCATATCCCTAACAATAGGGAATATAAAACTCTTCCATTATAAAACACTTAGAGTCTAATATCATATGTATATATAGGAAAGACCAGCCACAATTCGCACTTACCCTTA
>NC_087207.1:97476176-97486176 GCF_015104395.2 Macrobrachium nipponense | reverse complement strand
GTGAAGCAGAAATAACACCCCAAGCATTAATTCATATTAATTACGTAGTCATGCAACCTTTATGGGGATGCAGTCAACATTACTCGATGAAACTACATATACATCTTAATTATGTAAAAAAATAAAAATAAAAAGTCAAGTATCAATGAACAAAGCAATTTGGAAAATATCTAGAGAGGTTGGGTTTGCCTGTGTTAACCTATGCTCGGTCAATAGTAGATTTCGCCCTCAGCTTTTGGTCTAATTTGTCTGACCGTGGCTAAGCAAGAGTTGATACTTTTACCTTTATCGACCTCTCTGGGATGCAAAGCAGTTCATTTTAAAGCTTAAATAAGAAAACTAGTGAATGGATCAAGGCTTTAGTGAAAGTTGGCATAAGCTGAAACATGTTAACCCTTTGTACGCCACGAGGGGTCGGAATGACCCCATAGAGCAAACTTTGACTGTAAAGGTGACATTTGCCCTTTTTCATGTGAATATAACTGCATCACATTTCCCCTCCATTTTGGAAGGTTCCGAATAAAACTACCTCAAATGACAAGTACGCCGGGAAATGCATTATCTGTTGGCAGTAACTTGTAATGTTAAATTGAAGCAAACATAATACAGACAAATGGAAATTCTTATTTTCCAAATGAAAGTATGGTATTACTCAAATCAGTTGATATATCAATGATGGACCTTATTTCATTATAATTTTTTTTTTGTTTTTTTTCTCAATACTGGAGTTTACTCGGAAGTAATGGATACAAACACCGTGTCCTAATTTGTCAGGTTGGGGGTCGGTGGGTGGGGGGGGGGGGGGGGGGGGGGGGGGGGGGGGGGGGGGGGGGGGGGGGTATTGTGTTTACAAAGGCCACAATACCCTCACCATTTAAGGACACCTAATTCTCGAGGGAATCTCCTTCCTTTATGTAAACAGAAGACAAAGTGGACATTTGCGTACAGAAAAGTGAACGAAAGTATTGAGGGAACAGTTTCTTCTGTTGATGGTTTCTCTCTTTCTCTCTCATGGAAGGACGTCACTTACCTCGAAGATGCAATTTTGCAAACAGTGGCGTTTATTGCAGTCTAAGAAGAGAGCAATTTCGGCTGGGTTCAACACAGAATGTGTGCACAAATTTCTTAGACGATTCAAAGCATTTATTGGGAATCGCAAAATGAATACATTTCAACAATAATGTAATTTGTCATGTGTCAGATGTTTCAAACTGAATTATTCTTCCAGAGTCAGTGTGTGAAATCCTTATGTAGATTATAAAGCCATTCATCAAAAGAAAAATTTTACACTTATTTTCATTTCACTGCGGCTTAAAAAATTTCATGATGCTTTGGGACCTTTTTCCAACATCTGACAATTTTCTCATCAGAGTTCCGCCTTCTCTCTCTTCTCTCTCTCTCTCTCTCTCTCTCTCTCTCTCTCTCTCCTTCATCTTATGAATCCTCAACAACAATCCCTTATCTCAACGAAACAGAGGAAAAAAATGTGAAAACATTTTAAAAATCGATATCAACAAAACATGTTTCGAAGTTGACTTTTCTGATACACTCGTGAAGAGAACTTGAGATTCTTCATTATTATGATTGTGTGTGCATGTATGTATGTATGTACGTGTGTATGTTTATATATATATACGTATATATATATATATATATATATATATATATATATATATATATATATAATACGTACATAAAATTATATGCATATATGGTGTGTGTGTATATATGACTTTCGTGTGAAATCAAAACTGTACATTCACCAAAGTTAATAGAAGTTTTGTTCATATTAAACTCACACCCCACGTCAGAATTTCACATATGAAGTCATACACCAAGGACGGACATTTCGTTATATGACTACTCAGGCCGACAGACTCAGTCGACAATATAATATCAAACTTACTCTGCTGAATAGGTAAATAACAGCATGGACCGTGTGGTTTTATTTTATCTAATTTTTTTTTTTTTAATCGTGCATCGACAAAAATATCTTTTCTGATACTGACCTCATTTCGTTGTCTAGATTTTCCTCGGTTTTTCTTTTCCTTATTTATCTTCTTTTTTTCCTGCATTAAGCATTCCTAGAAGAGTATTCATATTTCAATTATACATGGTCAACGCTTCTTTATGCTCGGCTTGTCACATGATGAAAAATGTCGGGTTTTAATTAATACTCTCTCTCTCTCTCTCTCTCTCTCTCTCTCTCTCTCTCTCTCTCTCTCTCTCTCTGAATATGATATTCTCCCAGCGTCTTTCTCCGTAATAATCACCAGTGCTGACAACGCAACCATTTTTCTTTCGTATCCTGCCTGACTTTCTGTTTGTCTGTCAGTCATGAGCAGAGCCCATTTATAAATCCCAAGTCTGAAAATGATTACCTTAAAGGCTCCTGTATGTAAAAAAACAAAAAAAAAAAAAAATAAATAAAAGAAAGAAAAAGAAAAAGATAGGCAGCTCGAATCCCCTGTCTCTAACCATAAAGTTAAGTATATCTTAGTTTTACCAGACCACTGAGCTGATTAACAACTCTTAGGGCTGGCTCGAAGGATTAGATATTTTTACGTGAATAGGAACCAATTAGTTACCTAGCAACGGGACCTACAGTTTATTGTGGGATCCGAACCACATTATATCGAGAAATGAATTTCTATCGCCAGAAATAAATTCCTCTGATTCCGCGTTGGCAGAGCCGAGAATCGAACTTCGAACCATTAGACCAAAGTGCGGCTTTCCAGGAGTTGTACTCTGGATCACTTGACTCAACTTGAATGGTAAACCGCACCAGGCTCTTTGACTGTCGAGTCGGGCACCAGAGTTCCGGAAGTGCCAATCACCCTTCGTTCAAACTTGTGACCTCAAGTTCTGGAAGGAGCTCACCCAAAGGAACTCGCCCAAATCCGTTTGAGGTTCCTCTGGTTCCTGCGAAGCGGCTGCCTGTTCTCTGTGGCCTCAGCTGACTTACCTGTTGTGTTTGATTGATTTGATTTTCTTAATTTTACGTTTCGTTGATGACGAACATTTTCGGGATTTCTTTTCTTTTGCTTTCCTGATATTTGGTCGCTTCGGGAATTTCTTAAGCTTCGTTTTCACTTGATTTGATGAAGGAATTTCGATTTTGTTTCAGTGAATCCTCAACGTCTTTTGCCGATTCTCTAAGGAATGTTATTTATTTTTGCTCACTTGTTTTATTGTATGGGGCCATCGCCAGATGACGAAATTTCGGTTTTTATTTTTAATATTAACAGCCTCGCATTATAACAAAGGAGAAGAAGTGGGTAAGAAGAAACGTGGGATACAAACCTCGAAGGCAACAACTGAAAAACTGAATACTTTCATTCCTACAACCCAAAAATATAGATATTCTTTTGTTTTGGACGGAATTAAGATAGGCCTCTTTGTTTTATTTATTTGATTAGGGTAGGTACATTTCGCATTTATTTCTCGAATTCTCTGTCTTAAATAATTTGTGAGTGGTTTCCATTCCTCTCAGTGTAAAAAGGGGAAAATAGAGCCGCTTTTATTCGCTTCCTGATTTTTCCTGATTTTCTTGTTTCACTTCGTGCAAGTAAGGCGAGTGTTGCTTGTTATTTCGCCTCGACACTTCTGTTCTCCCAGGAACTGTTTTATTTCCTCGGGTACCTGAACGCGACGCCTTGTAGAGACCTTCAGGGATTTCTGTCTTTTTCTCTGTGTTTTTCTTTTTTATTTATTTATTTTTTTTCTTTTAGAGGTGTGGACTGAATCATAATATTCTTTCGGGAGAGGAGGAAGAGATTTTTTGGAGACGACCTGCATGGAAATAACTCTCTCTCTCTCTCATCTCCACCCCCTCTCTCTCTCATCTCTCTCATCTCTCTCTCTCTCTCTCTCTGTCTCTCCTCTCTCTGCTCCTCTCTCTCTCTCTCTTCCTCTGTCTGTCTGGCGGTCTAATCTTGGTCTTGTCTTGCAGTAAATCTTTTTCACAAAACCTTGATCTCTTTCCTGATGATCGATTCTGAATTCTCCCTCTCTCTCTCTGCCGTAAATTTCACGATTTATCATGACTGGAACGTCTCAGAAAACGCCTTAAGGAAGATCAAGGTGCCAATATTTGTTTTTACCTGAACTTTTACTTTAATATCGACTTACTGATTGATTCTACAGCCATTCAGTATTGCTACGAAGAGTTGTTATTACCAAGGAGTGATTAGGATCATCAAACAGAATCAAGTATTAGATGAACTGTCAAAATAGCAGCGTGATTTTTCTTGGTGCTGTCGTATTCAGATGAGATAATGATGTCAGGGAGACGTTTTATTATTATTATTATTATTATTATTATTATTATTATTATTATTATTATTATTATTATTATTATTATTATTCAGAAGATGAACCATAGTAACATGAAACAAGCCCACCAGAGGGTCCAATACTTGTAATTCAAGCTTCCAAAGAATATTATAACTTTCATTCGAAATAAGTAACTAAAGGTATGCGAAATGCATTTTTTTATTTTTTTTCCAAATGGCTGGTATTGGTTAATAACAATAATGATAATAATAATAATAATAAATAATCAATAATATAATAATAAAATAGTAATAATAATAATAATAATAATAATAATAATAATAAATAAAACGGATGAAATATTCATTTATCTAGGTGCACATTTTTTGTGAAAAACCGAGCTGAAGAAAACCTGAACCTTTGCAATCAAAACTGAACGAGTAATATGAGAAGTACATCCGTCCCCCCACTTTACTCAATACAATCAGCGGCCAAAAACTGACAATGTAATTGAATGATAAAAAGATCGGAATCGATATCTTATTTACTAAAATATCGATCATAAAAGAATACAACTCACTGAATAGCAAGTAACCGAGAGCTGGCCGTTATTGCTATTACAGAAAACTCTTTGGAAAAAATAAGCTTGGCAGATATAAAAGCAGATAATCCATTATTTTCATTTATTGCATCAAATGAAGTGATAGTGCGTTTGCTTACGTAATCCCTGTAGTACACCTCATGTCATTTCTGTATCTAAGACTTGACGTGGTAGTCTGAATGAGCAGAAAATTTGAAAATGAATTATTTGTTCCTGTCCGATATTGGGGCCGATTAATTGCTGTCGGATATTCCATTTAAATCTGACATTTAAATGCTTGTAGGTCACTCCGCTTTGTCTCCATCGTCCACCCTTAAAATGTTCTACGTAGGGCATCACTTCCTTAAAAAGTGTCCATTTCTAACCTTCGTCTACAATTTCCGAGTCTTGGCACTCGCTAATTACGTGGGACTCTATTTACACAAATATTCATTTATGCACTTGACGTCAAGTGTAAAAGAAGTAATTACTAACGAGGGTGACGTAAGCTGCCAGCGGCGTTTTAATTTTTTTTTATTTTCATTATTTATTTATTTTTTTTTTTTGCGATGGGTGATAGGAAAGAAGTATGTTTATTCTATTTTGCGTGACGTGAATAAAAGCCAATTTGACCTCACAGAAGGCAATTTTCCGCTCGAAGACAATTTGTAGGAAGAGGATTTTCCACGCGAAAGCAGCCTTTTGTTTGTTGCTATTTTAGTGATGGTAATCTGTTGATAATATTGTTCACTTGAATGGTTCTCTTGAGAGAGAGAGAGAGAGAGAGAGAGAGAGAGAGAGAGAGAGATAGAGAGAGAGAGAGAGAGGTCAAAGACCACATACCATCCCAGTGCCTGCAACATCTTCTCCGTTTAACCCCCCGTTAAGAAAAAAAATAATTGGCATATTTCAATAATAAGATCAAACCTACCTATGGTACGTAGAAAAAGACGATAGATATTCATTTTCAAAGACATGTATACGAAGGGAAATTTATCCCCTCAGTGACAATAATTTCGGACGGGAAAGGGCTGACCAACCGAAGAAATCAGAAATGTTTAAAATATCTGAATTTCTCAGTTTTACAGTCTCTGCCCTGCATTGTCCCATACACAAGCACAGACACACACACACACACACACACACATATATATATAGTATATATATATATATATATATATATATATATATATATATATATATATATAGATATATATATATCACTATATATATATATATATATATATAATATATATATATATATATATATATATATATATATTATATCTATATATATATATTATAGATATATATATATATATATATATATATATATATATATATATATATATATCTATATATATATATATATATATATATATATATATATATATATATATATATATATATATATATATATTATATATTTGTGTACGCTGGAAACAGACCTTCTTTCATAGTTTTATTATTAAAAATAATGGCAGAATTCACAGAATTGATTTTGTACAATATTCTTTCAATTCTCCTTATGATTTTCCTTTGTTGTATTTCAAGCGTGATAAAGACTATATTTTTTGTTATTTGAAAATGCATATACCGTACATAACTATATGTATATATACATAATATATATACATATATATGTATGTGTATATGCATTTTCAAAATAACCAAAAAATACAGTTCTTACCACTTCTAAGTACAACAAGCATTCAATCTGGGATCGACAGACCTTTTTGTCCAAACGGATATTAGAATCAAGTCAAAGCGAACATATTCTTTCTTCGCCGGAACAGCCAACGGGAAGAAATACGAAATACGCAAATTTTCACTTCTTATCCAACATGAACAAGATTCGTCTCTTCATCCCCACCCACCGCCCGTTTTTTTTTTTTTTTTTTTTCTGCTCTTCTTCGCGCGAACCGACGCGAGGATAGGCAAGGAAAAAGTCCAAGACAAAGAGGGAACCCCAGATCCTAAAGAATGTGAGATTTTGGATATCAGAGAGAACTTTTGCAAAGCAGATCACCTTTCTTTTTGACCTAGAAAAAAAAACATTATTAAGTAAACTTAAACTTCATAAAGGCGAGGTCTTTAAGAACTTTTTCTTTATACCTTTACTGTGCAATAACTCGGAAAAGAGTTGCTGTTTTTCTCACTCTGTGGAAAAAGATAAACATATATGTACCTGAAATTACCACTTCCCTGACGCCGTTCGCTCTGCTGTGGAGAATGTCGATTAGTAGGTAAGCAGATACGCAAACATATAGCTGAATAAACAGGACAGTAAGTTCGTGGCTGGAAATGATTAGTAACAAAACATATGAAAGAATAAGTAATATGCTATTAAAAAATGGGATATAAAGGAAATCCCTTCCTAGTCTATTTTATCCGAGTGTTTTTCCGAAAGAGATAAGAGGCTGAGTCAGATATGTCCCGGATGGGTAAGGGACCTTTATTTGCCGAGGAGAGAGAGAGAAGAGAGAGGAGAAGGAAGAGATAGATTTCCAAGTCTAGTTTGTAGGCCACTTCAAATGCTAGCAGGATAAATCTTGGCTCAGAGATCCAGCAAAGTATCTAAATCCCTTCGTGTATTTGGTAATCACGAGGATGACTCTGGACAGGTTCAGCTTGGCGCTGTCTGTTTGATATCGTATCCGAAACAAATACCTCAGGGATTCATCCTGCTGCTGGACTTGCTCTTTTTTGAAGCACAAAACGGACGTTTCAGAATTTAATTTATTTCTACGTGGAAATATATAAATCCCGATTTCCATATGGCTCTTTCTGTACATTGAGAAGCCGCTGTTCTGAAACTTTTGTTTTGTTTTTATTTTCTACGTTGAAATATATCGCTTGTCGCCGATATCCATCGAGAACTTTGTGTATATCAAGAAACGTCTGTTTCAAACTTATTTTTTTTTCCACGTGGAAATATATCACCTAACCCCGATATCCTGATAACACTTTGTGTCTATAGAGAAATGGCGGTTCTTCATTGACGATTTGTCCTTATTCTGTGAGTCACGCGATAATCATTCATTTTCAAATTTCTCTCTGTTTTATACCAACGGGATTCTTGTCGCTGCATTTTGGCTCCAGTGATACTCATACTGGAAAATACCAGTTATTGAGTCTTTGACTTTGAATGCTATCGGATGCTGTACAAATTAGAAGAAAAATGTTGTGTGGAGGGAAATTCAATGAAAATAAGGATCGAAAAAGGCAGTGCTTGCAAGACCGTATTTTAAGAGGCATAGAGCTAGTGAAGGGTAGCGGGGTGGGTGGGGTGGGAAGGAGTTGGCTTCGTTCTTGCACTTCCAGGCGGCTGTGAAGTCGTGTGCAAGCTTGGAGGAATGTGAATGTTGGCTTGGCACTGTACCGTTGGTATGGCCTTTTTCTTTCTTTCTTCTTTAGAAGTGCTATAAAAGGAATTGAATAGCGTAATTATGTTAGTAATGTAGATCATATATCACACAGGATAAAAACAAAATAAATAACTTATTATTATTATTATTATTATTATTATTATTATTATTATTATTATATTATTATTATTATATTATCCCCACTCCTATGGTACAAGCCTACAAGAGCACTGACTGCAAATTCAAGCTTCCAAAGAATATGATGTCTACTCGAAAGGAGTTACGGAAGATAAGATTCTAGGACATAGAAAGAGAAGAGATAAGTCAGTATAAAAAATACATAATTTCATAAATAGATAAATAGATATAATAAGAATGTAAGTAAACTTGGTGAATTATTTAATGGTATTAATTTAACGGTAATAGTGTATTGCAGCTTCGCTTGAACTGTTGAGGTTGTCATTGCTCCTCTTCCTCGGGAGACAGTTCCAGAGTCGAGGGTCTCTCAGGACACAAACGCGACACTTGGGCAAGTGTGGCTTTGGCGATCAGTGTCGAGGAGGTTATGGTATCGAAGCTCCCAAATATTCAGCTCATTCGTGGGTCCTGATTCGTAGCTGCCCAGGAAGTGCAGGTGGCTCAGCGTTTCTGTCTGCACGAGCAGTTTCCGAGCTCAGCTTCGTACATACCATGCTCAAATTGAAAACCTTCATATTTTTGTTTTATTTACTATATTTTTTCATTTCCCATATTTTTTTGGTTCCCATATTTTTTTGCTTCCCATTTATTTTTTTTTTTTTTTTGCTTCCCATATTCTTTTTTTTTTTTTTTACTTCCCATAGCTTTTTTTATTTAGAATGTTCTTTAGTTACTTGGCCCAAGTATCGCGTATAAGAGCCGTAACATTGTGAGGAATGAAAGACTTACGGATATGGGAAGTTCGACATTTACTGCTTATAAAAAACTAAATAAGCATTAGCCAACATCGCCATTTAACTCAAGAAAGAAAATTCAACTTTAAAAAAACAAAAAAATCGAGTTTCCGAGAAATCAGAGGTTTAGAAAGAAAGATAATTAGTCACGTAAATGGGCAGTCATATGGCAAATAGGAACGGGAGGAAGAGACCCTAGTGAAAGAAAAGCGATTAATTCATGCTAGGAAAAAGCGCTGGTTCTGAAAGAAGTGAATAGCTAACGGGGCTCAAACTTTGATCAACGACGTGGAAAGCGCAGACGCTGTGATTGAATGAGTACTTCTGCGCTCTCAAGTACTCTTGATTTCATCTTGATCCTATAATCGGGTTTCTTTTGGCTTAAGGGGGTAAAACGTAAAAGCGGCCCTATGAAGGAAAGAAAAATCTCTAATTAGCAGAGACTGGTACGTCTGGAGGGATTAAAACTTGCGTCTATCAATAGATATTAGATTCATAATCCAGTATTTACTGAAAAACAAAAGTTGCAAAGACGGAAAGATTCATCGTAGCTGTGCATCGTATAATCAAGGCCACCGGAAATAGATTTATCTTTCGGTGGTTTCGGTATAATGCTCTATGAGCCGTGGCCCATCAAACTTTAACTATTATGACCCTGTGGTGGCCTATTAAAGTCTTTATCGTTGTCAAAAGCAAGATCGTGGCCAAATTTAACCATAAAATAAAATAAAAAACTAACTTAGGCTAGAGGGTTGCAGTTTGGTATGGTTAATGACTGGAGGGTGGATGATTCAACATACCAATTTGCAGCCCTCTAGCCTCAGTAGTTTTTAATATTCTTTGGG
>NC_087207.1:97471587-97475676 GCF_015104395.2 Macrobrachium nipponense | reverse complement strand
CAATATTTAACAATGTATTTTAAACATAATGACCTGATGTTGCAAATAGCGTTACCCTGAGTAATATGATATTCGTAAGTGGAATATGGAATAGTCAAGGACAATAAATAGGCTTAATCCTATGCTATAATGATTGTATCTTGGACGCCAAATGTGATATTCAAATTGGCTCAATAATAGAACCTCTCCCACATATTGAAATGATGGACCGTCCTCCCTCCCTGCCCTTATTTCATCAAAGCTGACAAAGCGACCCTTGCATATAACGCACTTGATTGTAGTCACCTTGACTTGATATATATATATATATATATATATATATATATATATATATATATATATATATATATATATATATATATAATATATATATATATATATATATATATATACTATATATGAAGAAAATATCCCGAAGGAAGTAGTAGGGAAAGGCATCCTCATCCTTTAACAGTTTATTTAAATGCTGACGTTTCGCGACCAATACCAAGTCGCATTTTCAAGGCTAAGAATATATAAAAATTGCGAACATTCCTACTCAAATCAATTCAATTTATATAAAAAATTAATTTGAGTATTAACGTTCCGAACTTGTATATATTTTTAGCCTTGAAAATGCGACTTGGAATTCGTCGCGAAACGTCGGCATTGAAATAAACTGTTAAAGGATGAGGATGCCTTTCCCTACTACTTCCTTTGTGATATATCTTCTTTGAGCTCCAGCTCCGGCCCTTATATGTATAGATGTGAATAACCGTTTCAACAGAGAACTAAATGCCATTACGGTGTAATCTGCTCACCTGTCGAAACCGAATCACTGACCGTCACATAAGCTTTTCCTGCGAATAAGTTCTGCTCAATCCCGAAGGAAGATGAACAGACGAACGAGCGAACTCATATAATCAAAACAAAAGAAAAAGAAAACCTGTTATTATAAGAGGTAATGGGACAACCATAAAAAAAGCAGAGATAATGAAGTAGGTGATAAAAGGAATTAGGGGCGTCTCCAAAAACGAGCGAAAAGTTGATAAAAAAGAAATGAAAATAAGAGAGAGAAATCTTTCGATGAGGAGCGGGGAAATAATATGATTAATAATGGAAGATTTTTGGGCGAAATGCATTATCACTATTATATGGAAAAGAAAGTGACGACACTGTTTCGACTGATCATGAATTGGTCTGAAATGAAGTCAATTCAAAAATAATACAATAATAACAAAATACTTTCTTTTGAAGAATACGGATCACAGAAACTGATAATAAGTAGGAGAGAAGGAAATTATCTTTTCAGAATTTCATTTCTGTCTTTCAGTAATGCATAGGCTACATTTTAATAACACTAATATTAATAATAAATTTTATTTCAGCTCTAGGCTATTATACGTAGAATATGCTAGGAGAGGTAATAACATACACAAACCAGATACATGAGATAACATGATAAAAAAATATAAATCGGCAATATCCACACAGTCGCTGAAGACGTATAAAAAATAGTATTCATGGCAGCAATAATAGTAGTTGAAAAAGATTAAGAATGTTAACAATTAGTAAACAGATTGGATACAATTATCCCTATTTAAACTTTCCCTTAGTCATCGTTTTATGAAATATACTAAGTATATTTTGACTTTCGTTTAGTTGATTTAATACTTTTGTTTGATCTCTCTCT
The DNA here is from genome assembly GCF_015104395.2 of Macrobrachium nipponense. Classification (NCBI taxonomy): domain Eukaryota; kingdom Metazoa; phylum Arthropoda; class Malacostraca; order Decapoda; family Palaemonidae; genus Macrobrachium; species Macrobrachium nipponense. Next base: position 97,474,004 of record NC_087207.1, on the reverse strand, counting down.
CTCTCTCTCTCTCTCTCTCTCTCTCTCTCTCTCTCTCTCTCTCTCTCTCTCTCTTAATTACAGTCTTAGTATAAACGAAGAGCGTTTAGAAGGAAAGCATCCCAAGCCTCTCTTGCTTCAAGTTTTGTTTCCTCAGTAAACTTCCTAATACTGACACAAATAAGGCGTTCCGCTCATCTTACGGGTTTAAGATCCGCTATTAAAGTATTAACGCATCTCTAAATACTGATAAGAGACACAAAAACCAGATGTCTTAGTTTTGACTGATTGCTTTGTTTAACGGCCAAAGAAGACTGAAAGGCATATGCTAATTATATCTCGTTCCAGAGGCCTACACTACCTGCTGATTTAAAAAAAAAAAAAAAAAAAAAAGAAAAAAAAAAAAAAAAAAAAAAAAAACCTTTGCCTGACGCAGCAGACTGGAGCTTGGATCTAGTTCCAAAGATGCGTTAAGACGCGTCTAACAAACCGCAAACCTAATCAAAGGGTCGATGCTCTTGGAATACTATCGGACCAACCGGGCACCTACCCCCAGCCCCACTCCCTTGGAGAGTAAGTAGTTACTAATTACCCGCTGTAGCCTCGTCACAGGGAATGATAAATACCTCCGAGTGATGAGAGAAACTTGACGTGAACATACAGTACATTTTTGCATTAGGAAAGCAGAATGTGCTTGATGCAGGAGGACGCGATGTTCAAAGCAGTAAAGTACCACTTGATAAGGAAGGTATACACAGTCTTAAGACCTGCTACGAGTGCTGTTCGTTTTACTGGTTATCAAGTTATATTATAAACCTTCACACCTGATCAGTTAATTTGGTTGCTACACCCGAGGGAAGTTTCAAAATCCGTCTTGTGATCGGGAGTTATATTCATGTTACGGCTCTGGCACTTCTTTGCTCGACTCCAGGTAGAAAAAGTAGCATATGATAATGACCCCAATGGTTTTATCCTGTTATGTATCTACCTTTCCGGCGTGTTTAGTATACACCCGTTGGGAGATTTTTTTTTTATTAACTATGTATCCACCTTTGTAGAATGTTTTGTACAAGAACGTTGGGGATTATCGTAACCCCAAGAAATATTGTGAGTTTCTTCTTTGACTTTTCCTGGCCAAAATTCCTGAATAAAGTCCTTCTTCCACTGATTTTTGAAGATGACGAACCCTGGCTCTTAGGAACTCTTTCCTTTTTCCTATGTATTTAAAATAACTTGCTTATCATTAGGTTCATATAGCCGTCTGTCATTACACACAGAAATACAGTCACTTTGTTTTCCTCTCATTGTATATTATTATTATTATTATTTTTTTTTGTTCTAAGGGGTCCACAATAATAAAAAAAAAAAAAAATGTTGCGAGTTCGTGTATAATTTTAAAACCCTTTAAAAAAAAGCTTTCGAACCCTTCCCTGGGTTCATCCTCAGTCCTCGCAACAATTTTTTATTATTGTGGACCCCTTAGAACATTATGTATACTCTCGCGATAGAGAGTTTTTCCCAACTAAATTATTATATTATTATTATTATTATTAATAATAATAATAATATTTTTATTATAAAAGAGGCAACAGAATCAACCATCTGATGTTCATGGACGACATCAAGCTGTATGGTAAGAGCATCAATGAAATAGATACCCTAATCCAGACTGTAAGGATTGTATCTGGCGACATCAGGATGGAGTTTGGAATAGAAAAATGCGCCTTTAGTCAACATACAAAAACGGCAAGTAACGAGAACTGAAGGGATAAAGCTACCAGATGGGAGCAAACATCAAACACATAGCCAGACAGGATACAAATACCTGGGAATAATGGAAGGAGGGGATATAAAACACCAAGAGATGAAGGACACGATCAGGAAAGAATATATGCAGAGACTCAAGGCGATACTCAAGTCAAAACTCAACGCCGGAAATATGATAAAAGCCATAAACACATGGGCAGTGCCAGTAATCAGATACAGCGCAGGAATAGTGGAATGGACGAAGGCAGAACTCCGCAGCATGGATCAGAAAACCAGGAAACATATGACATACACAAAGCACTACACCCAAGAGCAAATACGGACAGACTATACATAACACGAAAGGAAGGAAGGAGAGGACTACTAAGTATAGAGGACTGCGTCAACATCGAAAATAGAGCACTGGGGCAATATCTGAAAACCAGTGAAGACGAGTGGCTAAAGAGTGCATGGGAAGAAAGACTAATAAAAGTAGACGAAGACCCAGAAATATACAGAGACAGGAATGAGAGACAGAACAGAGGACTGGCACAACAAACCAATGCACGGACAATACATGAGACAGACTAAAGAACTAGCCAGCGATGACATATGGCAATGGCTACAGAGGGGAGAGCTAAAGAAGGAAACTGAAGGAATGATAACAGCGCACAAGATCAGGCCCTAAGAAC
>NC_087207.1:97449087-97466587 GCF_015104395.2 Macrobrachium nipponense | reverse complement strand
TTTTACTTCTAAGAATGTTCTTATGGAACGGTTAAACTTAATATACGTCTTAAATTCTTATACTGCGCATTGAATCGTTTCTTACATACCCAAATATTTCCCTTCAAGTCAAAATAAATTTGAAGTTAGTGCACGTAACTCAAAAATTCTTGCTACAAACCGACTAATTAAAGTAAGAATTGTAACAATAAAAGATTATTCCTAAGTCGACCGATGAAGGTAAACTTAGCAATAAAGAAATCAAATAAAATCATGGGAATAATGGGATGAATTAATGGGTTTGTTCTTCTGTTTCACTGAAAAAGTGACTTTCTATTCTTAGGTTTATATCTAGTTCTTCTTCTGGAATTTCTTCTGACGTCTCTGTCATTTGGATTCTTTAACTTCTTTGGTTCTCTTGACCTTGTCCTTGTTTATCCAAAAATTCGTCTTCTTCTAATGATTCAGCATATGTGGAAGGCATTTGGCTATTCATTTTCTTACCTATCTTAGTTTCTTGTACGTCTACGACCTTGTATGGTCCTGTGAATTTTGTGGCTAACTTATAATTAATACCACTTCTTACTTCCTTCTTAATATAGACTTCATCTCCTTTCTTGTAGTCTACAGGCCTTAATCCTTCTTGATGCTTCTCTATCATATTCTGCTGGGCTTCTTCTAAATTCTTGTGCAATTGCTTGTGTATTACTTTAAAGTTTCCGATTCTTATCTTCATGATATCTTCAGAGTAATTTGGCTGTATTGGCTGATTCAGCCATGCATAAGGTAATCTGGGTTCATATCCCATCAAGGCTTTTATGGGAGTTGCTCGAGTACTCGTATGATGTCTTGCATTTAATGATAATTGGACTAAAGGTAAATTGACGTCCCAGTCAGGATCCTGTCCTACTGTGTGACGCAATACGTCTAAAACCTTCCTGTTATTCCTTTCTACTAAGCCATTGCTAGCTGGGTGATACGGCTGTATCGCTACCCTTTCTACCTTAAAGGCGTTACAAATTTCTTGAACTAACGAGTTGTTGAACTCGGTCCCATTATCAGAAATAATGAGCTGTGGGGCAGAATATCTGCAAAATATCTTATCGAAGAGTGCGGTTGCACAATCCTTGGCACTTTTACTAGTTAGTGGTACCAACTCTGTATATCTCGTGAGCGCGTCGATACATACTAGTATATTCTTATTCCCTTTATCGTGGTATGAAGATTAGTGATAAGATCAATAGATACTCTTTCGAAAGGAGTCTGTGGGATAGGATATTTCCCTAGTGGTACTTCCTTGTCTGTTCTTCCCTTGTAGCTGTTTGCATGTATTGCAGCTCTTCACATAATTACTAACATCCTTGTGAATTCCCTTCCAATGGAAAGTTCTCTGGATTAGTCTAATTGTCTCATCCCTTCCTGGGTGAGCTCTCATGTCATCGTCGTGCATTAGCTCAATGACCTTGTTTCTTAGACTCTTAGGTACTAACCTTTTGTGCAGTACACCTAGAAATTGACCAAATGGATCATATTCGTGACACATTCCAAATTAATACGCCATCTATGTCCGTTAGTGCATCTGTGGGGACATCCACCTTCCTACCTAGTTCGGTTAATTCTTGTTGGCTGTGTTTCTTTCGTTTCTAACGTATTTAAACAGTTCCTTATATCTTCATCTTCTTTCTTGTTCTTTTATGAAATTTTGCCGGGAAAGCTCCTCTGTATAATGCATGGTGAGTACATTTACGTCATTGCACATTGTTTCATTCTTTTCTTCTTCTTGGCTTATCATATTTATACTATCACCTTGTGACACATATCTTGATAATGCATCTGCTACCTTATTCGCCTTCCCAGGGACATATTTCACCTGTATATCATAATCTTGGGCTGTCATGAACCCAACGGGCTCTTCGTTTTTCCCCCCCCCGAAAAACTTAGGGTTCTTTAGCATTTCTACTGCAGCTGAATGATCCGTGAACACGGTTATCTTGTAACCAAATGATATATCTGAAATGCTTTAAAGCGTCTATAATAGCTAGAGACTCGAGGGTCTGTTACTGAGGGGTAGTTCACTTCGAGGGCTTTAATTTCCTACTGTAATAAGCGATGGCATTATAACTTGTTATCTTTGTCTTTGCAATTAAACATGCTCCTATACCAATGTGGCTTGCGTCCGTGGCTAAAAAGAATTTCTTTTGCCAAAGTCTGGGAAGCTAAGTACTGGGGACTGTGTTATCTTTCTTTCAATTCATCGAATGCTTCTTGCTGCTTGTCTGTCCATACAAATGATACTTGTTCCTTTAAAAAAGTTCAGTTAGTGGTGCGATATGACTGCAAAAGCTCCCTATGAACTTGCGGGTAAAATCCTGACTAAACTAAGAATGACTTTACGTCCTTCTTGCACTGAGGTGTAGGATATTCCCTAATCGACTTAATCTTTAAGTCGTTTACTTCTACGCCCTTTTCATTTAGTGTATGACCAAGGTAGTCTATTTTCCTTTTAAGGAAGTTACATTTCTTCAGTTTAAGCTTCAGGGTTTGGCTTTTTCTTGATCTCTTTAGGACTTCTCTGACTAAGGCTATATGTTCCTCTATAGTGTCTGTTTGCTATTACCAAATCATCTATGTAACAGTGTGCGTCTTGCCTAGTAAATCGCTCAAATTTTATCCATTAATCTTACAAAAAGTTACCGGGCTTGACTTTAGACCAAAGGGGCATTCTTACATACTGGTATCTGCCGTTACTAGTGGAAAAAGCAGTCAAAGGTTTACTTTCTTCGTCTAGAGGGATTTGCAAGAATCCCTGCAATAAATCTATTGTGGTGAAGTATCTCTTGGACCCGATAGTGGCGATAAGATCTCGCATTGACGGCATTGGATAAAGGATCATTTTCAGTAATTTGGTTCAATTTTCTGAAATCCACAACTATTCTATAAGTTTTTTGTCCCTTTTAGGAACTAGCAAAAGTGGGAAAACGACCATGGGGATTTAGATGTTCTATATTCCTTACCTATTCATTCTTTGTACTTCTCTTCGATGATTTCCTTCTGGGATGTGCTACTCTGTAAGCTCTGGTTATGTTAAATTGGCTTTGTGTTTGATGGAATGTCTATCTTGTGCGTTATTTCGCGTGTATTTCCCAAGGTGTCCGCCGTCTAGAGCGACTATATCATTATATTCGCACAGTAAGTCTATGAATTCTTCTCTAACATGGTTTTTCCTTAATGTCCTTTAAATGAGATCCATCTTAGCTCTTCTCAGTTTTATGTCCTGAGCATAATTTTCCAAATTTCCTTTACTAAATTGGCTACTACGTTTTCCCTTTCTACAACTCGTATAGGTAGGAGTATACTTCTGCTAAGGCCTATCTCTGTACCTGGTTTGTTAACTTAACCTTTCCTCCTCTGTATTCGTAATCTGTAACGCTATTTTGCTTCTGTCTGACTTCATGTAAACTAGAAGAATAATTTATTCCGTTACTTGCGACATTTTCAGTAAGCGTGAGAATTTCCTTTCCTTCAAAAATCGGATTTACTGTACATTCTACCCACGTACTTTCTCCTGGGTTTAAGTCTTAATTCCCTTTCTAAACTTTAAATAAGTGCATTGATTTGATTCTAAAGAGGTAATGATCCTGTTGTGAACTCGTGATGCATTCTTGGATATCTTTCCCTCTGTCTTATCCTTCTTTAAGATACCTTTCATCGTGGATTCTCTTGAGTCTGGGTTTCTTTAATTGACTTGCATATTGGTATTCTAGAAATCTCACGACCGTTGTTAATCACTAGTTGTTCTCTAGGGCTCATGCTTATACCTTGTCTAGCCATAGTTGGATAACCTATCAGCAAATGAGCAAAAGCTAATTGTATACTCCTCTGGCTACCAGAACATTTTCTCTTGAGCAATTCTTCCCCTAGGCCTAAATGGAAAATCTAACTGTCCAATTACGTGAATATCATTACCTGGACGTCTGTGATTCTACAATCTACTGCTGTGTTCAAACTTAAGTGAGAAAAATACAATCGTACACCTTTTCTGACATTATATTCTTAGGACTACCTGTATCAAAGAATGTAATAATAGGTTTCTCTAGACCGACATGGCTGGAAATATGGTCTATAATTATATTCATTCCTACATCAACGTTGCTAACTGTGTAGTGGGGCTTAGCCTTGACATTCCGGACGTTCTCTCTGTAGAGGAAGATTCATTGTACGCAGTAAGCAGAAAATTTCCCATTTGGGTCGTCTGACATTGACTGAACTGTTGATACCCTATGCTTGCTGTTTGATTGGGATATCTTATTTTGGAGCGAATCTCTATTTCCTCTAACTGGGGGAGATTGACTTTGGTTTCTACCTCTGCCTCTCGCTGAGATCTACCTCTAGGAGCTGAAACAAATTTTATTCCTGCATTCTCGAGCCCTATGTCCTGTTTCTCTTATGGAAAGGACAGAAGGCCATCCCTCGCAGTCACGGGCATAATGTCCTCTCTTCTGACAGTTATAACACGTGACTGTTCGAAAATCCTCCTTGAGAAGATTTACCTGGCATCTTATTCTGATTTTCTAGATGGTGTCCTAGATCTATTTGGGGACCCCTTCTTTTTGTCCTATAGCGACTAAGGTCTGATATAGGATTCCCTTCAGGCCCTTCTACCTAGGATTTTTGTTTCCTCCTCTTTCAATCTCTTGCTACATCATCGGATGTCTCCACTTACGAGTCATCCTTGCAATGACCTTCCGTTGGCAGGCTTCCAATCATTATTGATAGTCTACTATTTTTTTACATGACCCATTAGCATTTTTGCTTGCCTCCTTCTACCTCTATCCAACCTGTGGATTCATGAAGTTTACCCCATTCATTCATATTGTTATACAACTGAGAGCTAAACTCTTGGTAACGTCTTTCGTCTAACTTAAATTGACGCACTATCCTTGCCAGGCTATAACTGATCTCTTTCACCCAACTGGGGAATAGACCTTCTAAAATACCGTTTCAATTCTTCCCAATTCTTAAGATCTCGTAAGTCTCGAGTGGACGTACCGTTCTAAGTCTCCTCCGCTTCAATCAAGATAACTCCTTGGCTTCAATAAGCTTTTCTCTATCTGTCCCCGTTATGCTATCTAGGCGTGTCTCCCCCGCTCTATCCAGTTTTCTAAGTTACAAGCTAACTGACCGTTCTTTCTTCCGCAAATTTAGCTATGTGATTAATCACATGTCCCTTATGTGTTCCCATTACTGCTGCGCTCGAATTCGCGGATGTGTACCTTCCCGCATGGTTAATTTACCTTGTTTGACTTCTCGTGAGCACCGCGTTCCTTTACGTTCTGATAAGGAGTCCGGTCTCCCTTTGACCGTCAGAATCGTAATAGAAATTTTCTTAAGTAACTGAGTATCATTAAAAGTATCAAAAGTTATGCCAGTAATATCCCAAAAATAAATAATGATAATAACAATAAACTGTTTTTACTTAAGTATTCGATCACCCAAAAAAGGTAAAGGAATTTTCCCCGAGAATATTCTCAAGTCTTACGTTACCGGTAGCGATTCTTAAAACAACAACAAAAACCCTCTTTAATAGTTCTGGTAAAAACGATACTGAACTGACCGTAAAGTGTACGCTAACGAGAGACCTCTCGTGAATTACCCTTGTTATACCTAAACAAACAAAATAAAAACAAGTAAACATTCACTCGACGTAACAAGTAAAAAGCAAATACTAAAAAAAAAAAACAAAAAAAATCAAAGTATAAGAAAAATCAAAAAACAAAAAAAAAACTAATCGCAAAAAAATAACATAAATGACACAATCAAATTAAAATTAAAATTTAAATAGTTATTGGTTAGTAAATACCATGTTCGGGAAAAGGTCTTAGTAGCTGACTTAGTTTATAATTAGTAAAAGAAGAAATATCGTAGTTTCGTTGCCCCCCAAAAAAAAAGTTCGAGAGAAAAATCTTTTGAATCTTGAAATACCAGAAATTGTCTAACTGAAAGTTAATCGCGTAATTTACTTTTAATAGAGTTTAATGTTATGTAAGTGTGGGATTTTTTATTTGTTTGGACTTACTTGCGTCGCCTTCGGCATCCGGGTTTGGGTACGTGACAGCTTGCGTTCCGCCTACCAGCGCGTTGATGATGTGTTGGTTTCCCCCTCTCTCGCTCTCTCTCTCTTTTTTTTTTTTCTTCTCTTCGGGAAAGGGGACCTCTCTCTCACTCTCTTCTTCTCTTCGGGATGGGAAAGGAAGCGCGTTGAATTGGGCGTTTTCTGAATTGTTTTCTTTCCTCTTGATATATTTTTATGCGTTCAAAATCTTCATCTTCTGGTAGAACGATTGTTCTTGTTCTTCGGAGTGGAGCTTTTCTTCGCAAAGTGTGGGTGGCTACTTTGGAGTGCTTTTATTGTTACGACTCGGTAACTGTCTTTGTATTTGGGGAAACACTGGTACTGTCTTAGGGGAGAACTTTCTATTTCGAGTGGCCTGAATGAATTGAAATCTCTTATGCCGACACTAAACTTTTGATTCTGTTTCGCGGCCGCTGTCTTTAACTGTCATTCGTGTCTCTGATCACCATTTCTCTTGCTGTCTTTATATTCACCGCTCGACAGCAATAATCTTGTCACTATATCAATCTTTATCTCATCGTATCCCACCGCTCTGCCACCATTTTTATCTGTGACGGTACTTACTTTCTTTGCACAGATCTAAGGTAACGTGTGCCGACACTGGAGGCTATACTTTGGAGAATTAGGTAAAGGGGTTCTGTTAGGATGAGAAATTAATTGATATGTTTCTTTGCATTAAGTTTATTCTTCGTTAGGGGTTCTTACACATGTTTTCCACCTTCTGAGTTACTGGGCTCTTGGACTGATAAAACTTAATTGGCACTTGTTGTAATTACGAGTCTATAGGCACAAGGGAATTTTACTGAGTATTGATTGTCACTTTCACTGTCTTGATTGATTCGCACACCACACTTTTGCACCTGTTCTTCTTCTGGGATTCTTCTGTCTTTCTCTGTTTTCACGGCCATGCCACTGCAGCTCTCCCTCAGGCTCCCCGGTTGTTCTCTCTCTTGGCTTCTCTGTTCCCTCTCTGCTCCCTTTTCTGCCTGCTCTCTCTCTGTCTCGCCTTTTTGTTCAGTTGAAATCTCCTTAGCCCCGCCTTTGGATTTTTGGATTCTGACTGGGTGTGGCATTTTCTGAAAGACTTTTTGTCTCTTAGTGGCTACTAACTTCATACGAGACCGCCTTCCTGTCAGGTCTTCTACAGTAATTCGTAGGCTTTGAATTTGTATACGCCTCCTTCTTCATGTCCTGGCTTCTTAGGGGCGTATCCCTTTAGTAACCTCATAGGTCATTCGTTGATACCCCTTTTGGGCTGTCTTATGACCAACACTCATGGCTTTTGATTCGTCGATACTAGAAGCTACCTTTTTTTTTTGGGATTTGGGGGGTGGAGCTTTTAAGAGTTTGGTACTTCCCTCTTCTAACTAACGGGTCATAGAATTCCTTCTTTTTAACGTATGCCAGATGGCTCTCTCTGACCTGTTCACGAAAGGAACGCCGATTAGTCATAGGCGCTAATGAGAGTAGTTTCCAATTTCTCGAAGATGCCTGGGCGACATCCCTCATCGACTATAATCTCTTGTTGGTCACTAATCGCTGGTACGGACAGAGGCTTTTTGGGGGAGATGAAAACCAGATGTCTAATGGCTAAAAGCCTAATGTTTGGAGTAACAAAATCCCTTCGCTAAGAAAAATCATTATCGTATTCCCTTTTCTCTTTTTCTTCTCTTATTATCCGTTTCGTGCCTTTTTCTTAAGTTATTGCCTTTTGGTATAACGACACTGTGCCACACTATTACAGTCTCGGCCCGCTACCTCGCTGACTCCGACAGCGTTATCTAAGCTGAAGCAAATATTATACCTACAAGAGGACTCCTAACTTATGCTTCTTGGAAATCATATTGAAACTTTAACTCAAAAACATCAAAAGTGAATGTAAACATGAGCAAATCCTTGATTAAGTAACGTTAAGGGCAACAATCAAAAGACAATGTAAACATGAGTAAATTCTTGAGTAAGTAACATTCAGAGAAACATAAAAAACTGAATATGAATATGAACAAATACTCGATTAAGTAATATTGAAAGAATCATCAAACTGAATTTCAAATATGAGTAAATCACATTAAGAAACATGGAACTGAATGCAAACAAAATAAATCACCAAAAAAACCAGAAAACTGAAAGTTAACATACATAAGCCCTTAAGTCACATAAGTTATATAAATGCATGGTAGAAGCAAAAAATAATGGTAACTATCCAAGTTTACAGTATATGATTGGTTCAGTCTCAGTCCCTACCTATCTAGGTGGATATCGTCTTTCTTTTATGGGAAAATAAATTTCGTTCTTCGTTGACGACACTTGATGGCTTCTTGTTCGCTGCGACCTGCTGCTTGGAGACAAGTCCTGGGAGAAAATATCCTTGTGTATTTGTATGCAATAACAAGTGTGTCCTTGACTTCCTACTGAGAGTGTGTATTGTGTTTATGCAAAATTTCATTGGACATTCTTACTGTAATTTTCTGAGTAACCTAGTACATTAAACGATACTAACTTTACTGTTGATACTACACAAAATTGGCAACTCGGTTATAAAGGAAACCGGTTAGTGGTTTAATACTTGTAGGTTTTTTTCTTCTACTGTGACAACAATTAGTAAGTTTTCACCAATCAATATCTTGTTAGTAAGTTTTTCAACAACTACTATCTTGTTAATGAGTCCTTCATCATTAAACTTCTTGTTAGTGAGTCCATTCATCGATTAATATCTTATTAGTAAGTTATCATCAATCAACATCTAATGGATTTGAACAAAGTAAGTATATTAATTACCCCTTCAAAATCTTGATCATTTCTAAAACGAATTCTCTTATCTTAAAAATCTCTTAATATCTATCTTAACCCGTCTTATTTATTCTTTTACTTCTAAGAATGTTCTTATGGAACGGTTTTAAACTTAAACTATACGTCTTAAATTCTTATACTGCGCATTGAATCGTTTCTTACATACCCAAATATCATTTCCCTTCAAGTCAAAATAAATTTGAAGTTAGTGCACGTAACTCAAAAATTCTTGCTACAAACCGAACTAATTAAAGTAAGAATTGTAACAATAAAAGATTATTCCTAAGTCGACCGATGAAGGTAAACTTAGCAATAAAGAAATCAAATAAATACATGGGAATAATGGGATGAATTAATGGGTTTGTTCTTCTGTTTCACTGAAAAGTGACTCTTCTATTTCTTAGGTTATATCTAGTTCCTTCTTCTGGAATTTCTTCTGACGTCTCTGTCATTTTGGATTCTTTAACTTCTTTGGTTCTCTTGACCTTGTCCTTGTTTATCCAAAATTCGTCTTCTTCTAATGATTCAGCTATGTGGAAGGCATTTGGCTATCATTTTCTTAACCTTTATCTTAGTTTCTTGTACGTCTACGACCTTGTATGGTCCTGTGAATTTGTTGGCTAACTTATAATTAATACCACTTCTTACTTCCTTCTTAATATAGACTTCATCTCCTTTCTTGTAGTCTACAGGCCTTAATCCTTCTTGATGCTTCTCTATCATATTCTGCTGGGCTTCTTCTAAATTCTTGTGCAATTGCTTGTGTATTACTTTAAAGTTTCCGATTCTTATCTTCATGATATCTTCAGAGTAATTTGGCTGTATTGGCTGATTCAGCCATGCATAAGGTAATCTGGGTTCATATCCCATCAAGGCTTTTATGGGAGTTGCTCGAGTACTCGTATGATGTCTTGCATTTAATGATAATTGGACTAAAGGTAAATTGACGTCCCAGTCAGGATCCTGTCCTACTGTGTGACGCAATACGTCTAAAACCTTCCTGTTATTCCTTTCTACTAAGCCATTGCTAGCTGGGTGATACGGCTGTATCGCTACCCTTTCTACCTTAAAGGCGTTACAAATTTCTTTGAACTAACGAGTTTGTTGAACTCGGTCCCATTATCAGAAATAATGAGCTGTGGGGCAGAATATCTGCAAAATATCTTATCGAAGAGTGCGGTTGCACAATCCTTGGCACTTTTACTAGTTAGTGGTACCAACTCTGTATATCTCGTGAGCGCGTCGATACATACTAGTATATTCTTATTCCCTTTACTCGTGGTATGAAGATTAGTGATAAGATCAATAGATACTCTTTCGAAAGGAGTCTGTGGGATAGGATATTTCCCTAGTGGTACTTCCTTGTCTGTTCTTCCCTTGTAGCTGTTGCATGTATTGCAGCTCTTCACATAATTACTAACATCCTTGTGAATTCCCTTCCAATGGAAAGTTCTCTGGATTAGTCTAATTGTCTCATCCCTTCCTGGGTGAGCTCTCATGTCATCGTCGTGCATTAGCTCAATGACCTTGTTTCTTAGACTCTTAGGTACTAACCTTTTGTGCAGTACACCTAGAAATTGACCAAATGGATCATATTCGTGACACATCCAAATTAATACGCCATCTATGTCCGTTAGTGCATCTGTGGGACATCCAACCTTCCTACCTAGTTCGGTTAATTCTTGTTGGCTGTGTTTTCTTTCGTTTCTAACGTAATATAAACAGTTCCCTTATATCTTCATCTCTTTCTTGTTCTTTTATGAAATTTTGCCGGGGGAAAGCTCCTCTGTATAATGCATGGTGAGTACATTTACGTCATTGCACATTGTTTTCATTCTTTTCTTCTTCTTGGCTTATCATATTTTTATACTATCACCTTGTGACACATATCTTGATAATGCATCTGCTACCTTATTCGCCTTCCCAGGGACATATTTCACCTGTATATCATAATCTTGGGCTGTCATGAACCAACGGGCTCTTCGTCCCGAAAAATTAGGGTTCTTTAGCATTTCTACTGCAGCTGAATGATCCGTGAACACGGTTATCTTGTAACCAAAAATGATATATCTGAAATGCTTTAAAGCGTCTATAATAGCTAGAGACTCGAGGTCTGTTACTGAGTAGTTCACTTCTGAGGGCTTTAATTTCCTACTGTAATAAGCTATGGCATTATACTTGTTATCTTGTCTTTGCATTAAACATGCTCCTATACCAATGTGGCTTGCGTCCGTGGCTAAAAAGAATTCTTTGCCAAAGTCTGGGAAGCTAAGTACTGGGGGATGTGTTAATCTTTCTTTCAATTCATCGAATGCTTCTTGCTGCTTGTCTGTCCATACAAATGATACGTGTTCCTTTAAAAGTTCAGTTAGTGGTGCGGATATGACTGCAAAGCTCCCTATGAACTTGCGGTAAAATCCTTGCTAAACTAAGAATGACTTTTACGTCCTTCTTGCACTGAGGTTGTAGGATATTCCCTATCGACTTAATCTTTAAGTCGTTTACTTCTACGCCCTTTTCATTTAGTGTATGACCAAGGTAGTCTATTTTCCTTTTAAGGAAGTTACATTTTCTTCAGTTTAGCTTCAGGTTGGCTTTTCTTGATCTCTTTAGGACTTCTCTGACTAAGTCTATATGTTCCTCTATAGTGTCTGTTGCTATTACCAAATCATCTATGTAACAGTGTGCGTCTTTGCCTAGTAAATCGCTCAAAATTTTATCCATTAATCTTACAAAAGTTACCGGGCTTGACTTTAGACCAAAGGGCATTCTTACATACTGGTATCTGCCGTTACTAGTGGAAAAAGCAGTCAAAGGTTTACTTTCTTCGTCTAGAGGGATTTGCAAGAATCCCTGCAATAAATCTATTGTGGTGAAGTATCTCTTGGACCCGATAGTGGCGATAGATCTCGCATTGACGGCATTGGATCAAGATCATTTTCAGTAATTGGTTCAATTTTCTGAAATCCACAACTATTCTATAAGTTTTGTCCCTTTTAGGAACTAGCAAAAGTGGAAAAGACCATGGGGATTTAGATGGTTCTATTATTCCTTGCCTATTCATTCTTTGTACTTCTCTTTCGATGATTTCCTTCTGGGAATGTGCTACTCTGTAAGCTGGTATGTAAATTGGCTTTGTGTTTGATGGAATGTCTATCTTGTGCGTTATTTCGCGTGTATTTCCCAAGGTGTCGCCGTCTAGAGCGACTATATCATTATATTCGCACAGTAAGTCTATGAATTCTTCTCTAACATGGTTTTCCTTAATGTCCTTTAAATGAGATCCTATCTTAGCTCTTCTCAGTTTTATGTCCTGAGCATAATTTTCATTTCCTTTACTAATTGCTACTACCGTTTCCCTTTCTACAACTCGTATAGGTATGGAGTATACTTCTGCTAAGCCTATCTCTGTACCTGGTGTTAACTTAACCTTTCCTCCTCTGTTATTCGTAATCTGTAACGCTATTTTGCTCTGTCTGACTTCATGTAAACTAGAAGAATAATTTATTCCGTTTACTTGCGACTTTTCAGTAAGCGTGAGAATTTCCTTTCCTTCAAAAATCGGATTTACTGTACATTCTACCCACGTACTTTCTCCTGGTTTAAGTCTTAATTCCCTTTCTAACTTTAAATAAGTGCATTGATTTGATTCTAAGAGGTTAATGATCTGTTGTGAACTCGTGATGCATTCTGGATATCTTCCCTCTGTCTTATCCTTCTTTAAGATACCTTTCATCGTGGGATTCTCTTGAGTCTGGGTTCTTTTAATTGACTTGCATATTGGTATTCTAGAAATCTCACGACCGTTGTTAATCACTAGTTGTTCTCTAGGGGCATCAATGCTTATACCTTGTCTAGCCATAGTTGGATAACCTATCAGCAAATGAGCAAAAGCTAATTGTATATCTCTGGCTACCAGAACATTTTCTCTTAGAGCAATTCTTCCTAGCCTAAATGGAAAATCTAACTGTCCAATTACGTGAATATCATTACCCTGGACGTCTGTGATTCTACAATCTACTGCTGTGTTCAAACTTAAGTAGAAAAAATACAATCGATACACCTTTTCTGACATTATATTCTTAGGACTACCTGTATCAAAGAATGTAATAATAGGTTTCTCTAGACCGACATGGGCTGGAAATAATGGTCTATAATTATATTCATTCCCTACATCAACTTTGCTAACCTGTGTAGCTGGGCTTAGCCTTGACATTCCGGACGTTCTCTCTGTTATAGAGGAAGATTCATTGTACCAGTAAGCAGAAAATTTCCCATTGGGTCGTCTGACATTGACTGAACTGGTTGATACCCTATGCTTGCTGTTTGATTGGGATATCTATTTGGAGCGGAATCTCTATTTCCTCTAACTGGGGGAGATTGACTTTGGTTTCTACCTCTGCCTCTCGACTGAGATCTACCTCTAGGAGCTGAAACAAATTTATTCCTGCATTCTCGAGCACTATGTCCTGTTCTCTTATGGAAAGGACAGAAGGCCATCCCTCGGCAGTCACTGGATAATGTCTCCTCTCTTCTGACAGTTATAACACGTGACTGTCGAAAATCCTCCTTGAGAAGATTTACCTGGCATCTTATTCTGATTTCTAGATGGTGTCCTAGATCTATTTGGACCCCTTTCTTTTTGTCCTATAGCGACTAAAGGTCTGTATATAGGATTCCCTTCAGGCCTTTCTACCATAGGATTTTGTTTCCTCCTCTCTTCATCTCTGCTACATCATCGGATGTCTCCCACTTACGAGTCATCCTTGCAATGACTTCCGTTGGCAGGCTTCCAATCATTATTGCTAGTCTAAATATTTTTTTAACATGACCCATTAGCATTTTTTGCTTGCCTCCTTCTACCTCTATCCAACCTGTGGATTCCATGAAGTTACCCCATTCATTCATATTGTTATACAACTGAGAGCTAAACTCTTGGTAACGTCTTTCGTCTAACTTAAATTGACGCACTATCCTTGCCAAGCTAGTAACTGGATCTCTTTCACCAACTGTGGAATAGACCTTCCTAAAATACCGTTTCAATTCTTCCCAATTCTTAAGATCTCGGTAAGTCTCCGGAGTGACGTACCGTTCTAAGTCTCCTCCGGCTTCCAAATCAGATAACTCTTGGCTTCAATAAGCTTTTCTCTATCTGTCCCCGTTATGCTATCTAGGCGTGTCTCCACCTGCTCTATCCAGTTTTCTAAGTTACAAGCTAACTGACCGTTCTTTCTTCCGCAAAATTTAGCGCCTTGTGATTAATCACATGTCCTTATGTGTTCCCATTACTGCTGCGCTCGAATTCGCGGACTGTGTACCTTCCGGCATGGTTAATTTCCTTGTTTGACTTCTCGTGAGCACCGGCGTTCTTACGTTCTGATAAGGAGTCGGTCTCCCTTTGACCGTCGACTCGTTAATAGAAATTTTCTTAAGTACTGAGTATCATTAAAAGTATCAAAGTTATGCCAGTAATATCCCAAAAATAAATAATGATAATAACAATAAACTGTTTTTACTTAAGTATTCGATCACCCACCAGGTAAAAGATTTTTCCCCAGAAATATTCTCAAAGTCTTACGTTACGGTAAGCGATTCTTAAACAACAACAAAAACCCTCTTAATAGTTCTGGTAAAACGATACTGAACTGACCGTAAAGTGTACGCTAACGAGAGACCTCTCGTGAATTACCCTTGTTATCCTAAACAAACAAAATAAAAACAAGTAAACATTCACTCGACGTAACAAGTAAAAAGCAAATACTAAAACAAAAAAAATCAAAGTATAAGAAATCACAAAAAACAACTAAAATCGCAAAAAATAACATAAAATGACACAATCAAAATTAAAATTAAAATTTATAGTTATTGGTTAGTAAATACAAATGTTCGGGAAAAGGTCTTAGTAGCTGATTAGTTATAATTAGTAAAATGAAGAAATATCGTAGTTTCGTTGCCAAAAAAAAAGTTCAGAGAGAAAATCTTTTAATCTTGAAATACCAGAAATTGTCTAACTGAAATGTTAATCGCGTAATTTACTTTTAATAGAGTTTAATGTTATGTAAGTGTGGGGATTTTTATTTGGACTTAACTTGCGTCGCCTTCGGCATCCGGGGTTACGTCTGACAGCTTGCGTTCGCCTACCAGCGCGTTGAATGATGTGTTGGTTCCCCCTCTCTCTCTCTCTCTCTCTTCTTCTCTTCGGGAAAGGGGACCTCTCTCTCACTCTCTTCTTCTCTTCGGGATGGGAAAGGAAGCGCGTTGAATTGGGCGTTTTCTGAATTGTTTTCTTTCCTCTTGATATATTTTTATGCGTTCAAATCTTCATCTTTCTGGTAAAACGATTGTTCTTGTTCTTCGGAGTGGAGCTTTTCTTCGCAAAGTGTGGGTGGCTACTTTGGAGTGCTTTTATTGTTACGACTCGGTAACTGTCTTTGTATTTGGGGAAACACTGGTACTGTCTTAGGGGAGAACTTTCTATTTCGAGTGGCCTGAATGAATTGAAATCTCTTATGCCGACACTAAACTTTTGATTCTGTTTCGCGGCCGCTGTCTTTAACTGTCATTCGTGTCTCTGATCACCATTTCTCTTGCTGTCTTTATATTCACCGCTCGACAGCAATTAATCTTGTCACTATATCAATCTTTATCTCATCGTATCCCACCGCTCTGCCACCATTTTTATCTGTGACGGTACTTACTTTCTTTGCACAGATCTAAGGTAACGTGTGCCGACACTGGAGGCTATACTTTGGAGAATTAGGTAAAGGGGTTCTGTTAGGATGAGAAATTAATTGATATGTTTCTTTGCATTAAGTTTATTCCTTCGTTAGTGGGGTTCTTACACATGTTTTCCACCTTCTGAGTTACTGGCTCTTGGGGGGGTGGGGGGGGGGGGTTGGGGGGGGGAGAGGACTGATTAATAAAACTTAATTTGTCACTTGTTGTAATTACGAGTCTATAGGCACAAGGGAATTTTAGCTGGAGTATTGATTGTCACTTTCACTGTCTGATTGATTCGCACACCACACTTTTGCACCTGTTCTTCTTCTGGGGATTCTTCTGTCTTTCTCTGTTTCACGGCCATGCCACTGCAGCTCTCCCCTCAGGCTCCCCGGTTGTTCTCTCTCTTGGCTTCTCTGTTCCCCTTTTTTCTCTGCTCCCTTTTCTGCCTGCTCTCTCTCTGTCTCGCCTTTTTGTTCAGTTGAAATCTCCTTAGCCCCGCCTTTGGATTTTGGGTTCCTGACTGGGTGTGGCATTTTCTGAAAGACTTTTTGTCTCTTAGTGGCTACTAACTTCATACGAGACCGCCTTCCTGTCAGGTCTTCTACAGTAATTCGTAGGCTTTGAATTTGTATACGCCTCCTTCTGCATGTCCTGAGGCGGTTCTTAGGGCGTATCCCTTTAGTAACCTCATAGGTCATTCGTTGATACCCCTTTTGGGCTGTCTTATGACCAACACTCATGGCTTTTGATTCGTCGATACTAGAAGCCTACCTTTGGGAGGGTGGAGCTTTTAAGAGTTTGGTACTTCCCTCTTTCTAACAACGGGTCATAGAATTCCTTTTTAACGTATGCCAGATGGCTCTCTCTGACCTGTTCACGAAAGGAACGCCGATTAGTCATAGGCGCTAATGAGAGTAGTTTCCAATTTCTCGAAGATGCCTGGGCGACTATAATCTCTTGTTGGTCACTAATCGCTGGTACTGACAGAGGCTTTTTTGGGGAGATAAACCAGATGTCTAATGGCTAAAAGCCTAATGTTTGGAGTAACAAAATCCCTTCGCTAAGAAAAATCATTATCGTATTCCCTTTTCTCTTTTTCTTCTCTTATTATCCGTTTCGTGCCTTTTTCTTAAGTTATTGCCTTTTGGTATAACGACACTGTGCCACACTATTACATATATATATATATATATATATATATATATAGATATATATATATATATATATATATATATATATATATATATATATATATATATATATATATATAGCATATATAATTTGGAATAATGAATTTTCTCCTAGAAGAGGAGACGCATATAATGAAAGAAATTAAGGTATTGATATTTGGAGATTTCAAGTGTAGCCATATTTCTTGGGATGTTATTATTATTATTGTTATTATTATTATTATTATTGTGATGATTATAATTTTTCTTATCATTATTATTATTATTATTATTATTATTATTATTAATATTATTATTATTCATTATTATTATTATTATTATTATTATTATTATTATTTTTATTATTATTATTATTATTATTATTATTATTATTATTATTATAAACAGGAATGAGATCATAGAGTCGTGATATTTCATTACATTATTTACATTATAAACCAGTTAGGACACGCTCTCCCGTCACATCAGATGTTTCCCACACCCAAATTACTATCAAGATACTACCTAACCTAACCTAACCGTAGGGGCATGACAGAAAACTAGGCTGGTGCAACACTACCATACATCTCAGAAATTTGCCCCAGGGACAGAAGCAATCTCACGCCTTCTGAGCAATTCTGCAACAACTTTTGTTTTGCTGTGTTTGTTCATTCGAAGTTTTTCAATCTTTCCGAAGGGGAGTGTT
>NC_087207.1:97439087-97444087 GCF_015104395.2 Macrobrachium nipponense | reverse complement strand
GCACTCGCCTCCCTCCTCTCTTGATAACCGCCATTCAGAATATGTAATAATTATTGACTTTGGAGTGAATTGTTATTTCCAAGTTGATCATTAGTCATAATGTAGCATTACAAGACATTATAACAGCATTACGTGTGATCAGTCGCTATGCACGTCATTTCAACTGATAGTGTTTTGAATTTCGAATAAAGGAAGCCCACTTACGATACTGATTTCACAAAATAAAACTCTTCAACTACATTTTATTTGCGAATGTCACCTTTCGCACAGAAAAAAAATTGTTCTTCAGAGTTTCCCTCTGAATATTTTATTCAGTTTGAACCAGGTTTCCTCACTTTTTTTCTGCCAGAAATAATTGGGAGCGGTGAAGATAAGCAAGGTGTCATGATTTGGGGAAGTATCACAGTGGTCCTATTAACTTCCACCATTTAAAGCCAACCAGTTCCCGAGAGGAATTTCTCGTTCATTCATGAAACCGGAGGTTGTGTTCAGGAAGGCAGTTGAGAAAAAGTAACGAAAATATGAGGAGTCGCCAGTTTTACCGCTAATTGCAGCTTACCATCTGCTGATTGCCTCTCTCGAGCAGGGCACTAACTCTCCTCAAGGATGCAATTTGGAAACGACGGCGCGCATTGTAAATGCAGGACAATTTCGGCTACTTCACCTTCGGAATCTGCTTGTACAAATTTCCTGCACCATGGCACCATCTACCAGAATTTGCATATCAAGTCAAATGCAACATTTTCATCATATTCATAGGTCACAGATATGCAGAGTTAATCTTCATGAACAGAGTTAATGTGTAAAACCCTCGCATCAATTTTATAGCTTTTTAACAAACCATATCGTTCCATCTCATGACACGTTAAGACAACATCATGGCTGCAAGTTTGCTTTTATTTCTTTACATTACCTTCTCAGCATATTTACTTATTTTTATCTGTTTATGCAAATCCACAACAAAGACGCAAAAGGGAAATTGTTCCTTCACGAACAGCGAATTTAACGTTTCCACAAAAGACATTCGCCAAAGAATTTAACGTTTCCACAAAAGACAGACACCAATAAGTACATTTCACTTCGGCTGACGGGTTAATATCCCGTGCCCATTTTCACTCCCATGCCTCCTACCCTCTTCTTTCTTCAATAGAGAAAAGAAAAAAATCATCCAAGTTCATCCACATCGTCCTTGCAATTAATAAACCAGGCAAAAACACAGACACAGAGATAAAATAATTGGCAAAGTTACAATAATTGTTTCCCGTGACCATAAAATAATCACACTTCATCAGTAATGAAACCCTCTAAGATATGACTTTTTCTTTACGTGAGGACGCGTCAGATGAAAACACTTTTATACACTAGAAGGAAAAGTTGACTTCCTTTGCACTTTGCTCTTTGTGTTTTGAGGAAAGAGTCTTGCAAGATTCATCACTGATTATTAAGTTTCCCTTTCCATCTCGAGTTACATATCACTAAGCGTACTCAGCAACACTGACATCGCTTATCATCATCAGATAAACAAACATTACGCGGTGCGAGGTTTGCGATATTGAGCCATCTCGTGATTCGGACGACAGATAATGATGGCGGAATCGGTTATGGCATCTCTTTGTAAAATAACTCAAGATGACTGAAACCGTCTTTAATGAAGGAAGACTCCCCATCCTCTGAAAAATGGGAGGTTTCTGGGTCACGTGATGTGTGAAGTAGCACAAGTGACGCAGATTAACGTTCTCTTTGTCACAGACAACTAGATAGTACATTGTCCTGCTGAATGCTCAATGCTCGCGATTATGGTGACTGTAGCCAGTTCCAATTTTCTGGGTATCAAGTTCACTGATTTTCACAACAGATGACTCCGACATTCCAGGGCTAGATTCGAGTTTTGTAGAGGAGGGGGCGGTCGGTTGGAATTTCATAAACAAAAGTGTGACAGACAATGCTGAGGTCTGTCGGACTCAGGTGGAAAGGAATGACATCAGCAGTATACTATACGGCAGCTGAGACGGACAGAAACATAAACGTTGAGGGATAACGAAATTGAAATTTTTAAAAGCTTTTACCTGATAGATTTTGCTACATAATGTCTTCCATCTTGTGAAAGTGGAAGTCCCAGATGCGTTTTTGAGTGGTACTGATTTTGACAAGGTGCGGTTGAGTATTGGCCAGTATTTATTCATCATTTTTCAACAATATTTGGCCATGACATGTACTCTGTTGTAGCTGCTCAGCCACGGGATGATACCTCGATATATTTGAAATGAGAGGTACCCCATTTTAATTAAAGTTTTCTATCGTCATCGATTGTTCTTCTTATATCTGTTCATTTTTTGTTTCTCCCTTTACACAATACCCCAAGTGAGGGGAGAAACATCTTTATTGCGAAGAACTGATCAAGTTCTCATTTCTTCCTTTCTGTGCCCTGTTTACGACTTGTCACTTGGTTCCGAACGAGCAGGGCAGTTCGTCCTATTTCCCCAATCGTCATAGAGACAAATTGCTTTCCAACAGGACTTGAAAGAAAAGGTTTTTCAGAAATTCTGTCTGATTGGTGATAATGTGCTTCGTTTTGTTTCCAAGACGAAGCAGAGTAAACATCTGTTTGTTTTATGTTGTATGATTTCTTCATCTTTATTTCATGTTATTCTGTTATTCAACGATTATAATTTCTCTAACCTTCATTCGTTTTCGATATTTGGGCGATTGTTCGTTGCTTTCGCTTCTTAGTTTATTTTTCATTTGTCTCATCTATCTCGTTTCGTAAATTTCCCTGTCATCTTTTATAAAATTTATTCTTTGCTTCTCAATTTCGTTTCCTGTACTCGAACTCTTCCCTTATTGGACTTTTGGGCTTTTAGCATTCTGCTTCTTTATATAATAATAAAATAATAATAATAATAATAATAATAATAATAATAACGGCTTCTGTAAGTGACTGTTAAGGAGGTCTCATGGAGAGAGAGAGAGAGAGAGAGAGAGAGAGAGATTGAACAACAACTAATAATAATAATAATAATGGGCAGTACACATATTCTTCGCAATTTTCAAAATGCATCAGGAAAGAAGAAAAGAAAGAAATTCCGGAGAACATAATCAAGGAAATTGGCTTCCAGGAGGAGTGGCTGCCTATCTCGTTAAGACTTTCAAGGTCTACTTTACTTTGGCAAGTGAATTTTCATGGAGCTACATCACTTTTTAGTTTTCTGTAAAAGAAAACTATTGAGATGGATTTGTCTACTGGTCCGCACTTTTTCTGTCCGCCCTCAGATCTTAAGAACCACTGAGGCTAGAGGGCTGCAAATTGGTATGTTGATATTCCACCTTCCAATCATCAAACAGAACAAATAGCAATCCTTTAGACTCATTAGTTTCTATTATATTTAAGGTTAAAGTTAGCCATAATCGTGCGTCTGGCAACGATATAGGACAGACAGCCTCGGGACGTGGTTAAAGTTTGACGGGCCGCGGCTCATACAGCATTATACCGAAGCCACCGAAAGATAGATCTATTTTCGGTGTCCTTGATTATACGCTGTGAGGGAAACTCGGTTACGCCGAAAAAAGTTCAGTGTATTTTTTACTTCTTTTTATTTGTCACTGGATCACTCGAAAATTCACGCTACTGAGTTCCATTCTCGGTCTTTCTTCTTTCATTCCTCCAAGTAACATCTGGGGAGGGAAAGAGCAGGTCAGCAGAGCTACAGTAGATTCGCACCAACCGTGCATTTGATGTCTAGGCCAGTCCCCTACGACGCTCCTGACTGGCTGTTGATAAGCCAATCACAGGGCTGGAAACTCTCAGTCTCTCTCGAGAGTTCACATGGGTAGGATCTATGTTCCACTTCTCCTAGGTCATCGTTGGACGAGTGGATTTCGCGCTCGGCTACCAATCCGATGGTTCGAAGTTTGGTTCTCGGCTCGGCCAACGCGGAAACAGAGGAATTTATTTCTGGTGATAGAAAGTAATTTCTCGATATAATGTGGTTCGGATCCCACAATACGTTGTAGGTCCCGTTGCTAGGTAACCAATTGGTTCCTAGCTATACTCTGTTTTTTTCCATCTGTCCATCTGCCTGTGGTGTTTTCGCATGGTAACACTGCGTCCCAGGTTTTAAATAGTTACTCTATGTCTAAGTTTTAGGTAAATAAAAGGATATCTGGGTATACATTTGCAACTGAAAAGTGTTTTAATAATTTACTGTATGCGAATTACACCGTTAATATTCGAAATAGGATATTATTTAAGGCCCGGGACGCAGTGTTACCATGCACAAACACCACAGGTGGGTGGACAGATGGAAAAAAACAGAGTATGGGTAAAAATATCTAATCCTTCGGGCCAGTCCTAGGAGAGCTGTTAATCAGCTCAGTGGTCCGGTAAAACTATGATATAATTTTTCCACCTCTCCTGAGGGATAAGTCTTTCAAAACTATCCCTCAGTAGAGGTGGAACATGCATCATGCCTATGTGAACTCTCGAGAGAGGCTGAAAGTTTCCAGCCCTGTGATGGGTTATCAACAGCCAATCAGGAGCGCCGAAGGGATTGGTCTAGACATCAAATGCACGGTTGATGTGAATCTACTATAGCATGACGTCATCTTACTCGTCATAAATGAAACACAACAAGTCTTTCGTTATTCTGCCGATGCCTTTTCTCTGTCTGTTTTTTATGATTTGGTGTAATGCCTTATTAAAAACAATTTGAAATACCTTGTTCACCTTTCAGATAATAATTTGTCCTGTTGACTATTATATCTATTACGCAAATTTTCCTTTCACGACGTACCATTTAGCATATTCCATTCTTTACCAAGCGTCGCGTGCTTGTTTTTCACTAATCTTGGGCTCAGTGATAATTCTTCCTTCTGAACTGCAGAAAAGACGTTCGAACTCGTTCCACTTCGCGTGAGAATATGGCTGAGTGTAAATCTGTATTCTGGTGCACAACTCTCATTCTCTGGGGCTTTTATTTTATCCTTTTTGGTAACCTGATGTC
>NC_087207.1:97414087-97434087 GCF_015104395.2 Macrobrachium nipponense | reverse complement strand
GCCAGAAGGAAGATCTATGGGTATTCTGTACATATTGCTTGTCGAATGAAAGTTCTATACTTAGAATGGATGTCAGTCTATGTTCATCTTGATAGCTACTAAGCACGTTTGTAATACTCAGCTAATTATTCAATTGTGTCATCTATACACGCGAGACCTTTATATTTATAACTATTAATCCCCAAAATCGCTCAATATCGAGTTCACTTTTAAAAATAATTTGTTCACCATCCCAATTTTCTGTGGTGCACAAATTATTTTTAAAAGCGACGATTCTCACGTGAGAAAGATTAGTTGAAGGCGCCGCTATAAACATGGGAATATCTTTTGAGGATAATAAGTCGTTTACTAATGTAGACCCTTTTATAAACAGTTTCATTGCCAGGCAATACTTAAAAGAATTTAATTTTAAAACTGACGTTGACTATGTGAACCCTGATGCTCTGCTTCCTCTTCCCATCTCTCTCCAGCTAGCCGACGTCCCTGTGGATGTTTTCGACTATGGCACCTATGCAGTGCAAGCAGGAGCAACTTCAGAGGTTCGGAGATCGGGGAGGTTGGCGCAACTGCCTGTTGAGTTCGGGATTACCTAATACACGAACCAGCACTTCGATGATGGGCTGTTATTTTCTCACCCCGCCCACCTTTTTAGATGCTCTTCGGAAGGAAACTATCCTCTTCATTACATTTTAACGTTCACTGAGGCGAAAGTCTTTGTTATATATTTTTACATAGAAATATATTTTTAATATATAATTGTGGATATTTTTTAACAATAATAATAATAATAATAAATATGACTTGTAAATTCATCATCAAACTGTCATTTCCCCCCAAAAAAGCCATGAGACCCAAATTGCCCTCATGTCTTTCCTGTTCTCTATCTTCCACCAATTTCCTATTCTCATCTCCTGCCTCCCGTCTCGTACTTGTTATCCAAGAATATCTTGGAAACGTGAAATATGATTAGGTTATATTTTCTGAAGTTGGTTTGTATACTTATTAAAATTACCATTGTGCTGATATAGCATTTCCCGTAAATGTTTGTGTATCAAGGTTTGGGTTACACTTTCAAAAAGGCGCCTTATGACGTGGGAGAGAACAAGCGCTCTGCATTTATTCTGCTACCATGCCCCAGGGACGAGTAGAGAAAGACTCAAAAATGACGAGACGTAAAGACCAGGGTACAAAGAGTCTTCAAAGAAATCACAACACAATGTAAGAACACCTTCAGGGTCTAGACATTAGACCGATGTTTTCTGTGGCGTCGTTAGGACGTCGCGAGATTCCCTACTACTTTTGTTCTTAAGATGAATAATTCAAACATCTGCCTCCTCAAAGAGGGGAAAGCTTGTTGTGGCCAGATTTAAATAGGGAATCTCTCTCTCTCTCTCTCTCTTCAGTGTTGTTTGGTTTGAATTGTAAGTTTTGGATACACAACTTTTGAGATCACCTAAGAAGAAAATGGAAATAGGTCGACATTAAAAATGTATATACTTTGGTAGATAAAGTGCAGGAAGTTATTTGTATAAAGCTGGACAGTTCTCGTTGATTGGCTTTAATGAGAGAGTGTTTGTGCTTGTGTGGGGTAGGGGGCGGGGTAGGAGGGGGCGCCGAGGAGGCGTATGTTCAAAACAAAGAAATATAGGTAACCGAAATACGAGTCGACTACGATGTGCTTATCCCGTCGTAATGATAATTTTTTAATAACGTCCGAATTTGTTGCAACTTGTTTCCCCACCTTTCCTCGCCTGACTTCGTGTATACCTCGATTGTGAGTCTGAAGGCCACAAGACACGAGAATGCTCGCATATAGAGAGACTTTCTTCTGACAAGTGCAAATATAATTGTAAGCCTGCAAATGGAACCCAAATTCCTGTAACGTTATCGAGAGTGACCAGATCGAATCATAACAGAAATGAGATGCCATTATCATTATCAGATGAACCAAGAGGGACTTTGGAACAGCCTCCCAAAGGATGTCTTTCAATTGGAACTTCAGAAGTTAAGCGAAGTTGCAATGCATTTGTGCCCTAATACAATTCGATTTGTATTGTAATATTTTACTTAAATTTCTATTTATTTATCAATTTGTTAATTCACATGTTTTTCTATTAACTAATATCTTTTTTTTTTGTATTTCTCATTACCTCCTGTTACCTCTTTTGAATGAACACAATATTCTTTTGAAGCTTGAATTTCAAGTCAGTAGCCCCTGTGGTGGTGGGCTTGTTCTATATGAATAGGATTCTTCATCTTCTGAATACTAATGATGATAATTCATTGTTGAAAATACATACATTTGAGAACCGTAGAATGACAACGGAACAATTGTTGTTCTTCGGAAATGATATTCAAATAGCACAATAAACATGATTACCAAAATTCCCCGTTTGTGTTTTTCTGAACAAAAAAGAAGGGGGGGAGGGGGAGGGGCGTCCTCCAGTAAGTAAATACAGCAAATAAAACTCCTTCGACTGATACAATTCTCGTTGCAAACTTTCTATTGCTGCAATTGTTGCTCGGTTCCGCTTCCTTTGTGCACATTTCTTTCACAGTTTCTGTTGGGAATTTTAGTAAGTCTCGACGTTACTTCCCGTTTTTCTGTCTGTTTCGATTATTCAATGCGATTTTTCCCTCAAAATCTCCGAAAAGCTGCCCAAATCTTTGTTAAATTTCTTGTAAACCGCACAGCTGCAAACCCATTCTAAGCTGAAATAACCCTAAATAAATAATACACGTGTCCCAGTAAAATTTGGAATGAAATACGATGTGGAGGAGTAAACTGGTTAAATCAACCAGTAAAATACCGGTGATATTCAGTGCAACTTAATTTTCTCGGATTCCCCGACCAAAAATTGCTCATCGCTGCCATAGATCGAGTTGCTAAGCTTAGCGAAATGCGGTGGCGGAGGTTTTTAATAATTCAAATATCATTTGTAATATTTTATGCCAACAGTGCACCGCGTGAGGTGCACTGACAGCACTACCCTCCTACGGGGATCCTGAATAGACTTGTTGAAATCTGTGTATGTAAATGAATTTTGCTGATGTGAATTTACGTGGTCATCTTATAACTTGAATAAGGACATTGGTCAATCAAGATGAGCAAAAACAAGCTAACATATCCTTCTCAGTTTAATGTACATTTCCCTCTCTGACCTCTCTTTCAAGGTATTCTCTGTCAGGTCAAGGTTAGATTAGGCTATTCGCTTGTCCATATACCATTTTGCCATTACTAGGGCAATTATGTTTCACCCCTGCCCTTCTCCAGTGGCTGTTATTTGAAACTGTAAACGGCCTTCTTATTACCAGCACAATAATTGTGCAGGTAAGTGTTCTAGAATCAGGGAACATAATGCACTATGGATTACGCTGTTCAGTTCATTTTTAGGATACATCTGCAGCCTCCTTGAGACCCACCTGCGATGCTTTCTTGGGTTTTCCTTACTTGCTCTGCCTCTGAACCTGGACGTGTCCCTATTTAGTGAATAGTGTCTTCGGTATTTCCCTATTTCGATTTTTACCCCTAACTTATGAATTAGGGCTTTTTGTGACCTCTCTCTCTCTCTCTCTCTCTCTCTCTCTCTCTCTCTCTCTCTCTCTCTCTCTCTCTCTCTCCGTATTTCCTCATAGAAGACGCAAATATTTCTCGGTGTTGCAAGAAGACCGTATACAGTTTCAAATAACAGCCACTGGAGAAGGGCAGGGGTTAAACATAATTGCCCAAGTAATGGCAAAATGGTATATGGACAAGCAAATAGCCTAATCTAACCTTGACCTGAAAGAGAACACCTTGAAAAAGAGGTCAGAGAGGAAAATGTAGTACATGAAACTGAGAAGGAAATGTTAGCTTGTTTTTGCTCATCTTGATTGACCAATGTCCATGTTCAGATTTCAGCAAGCCTATTCAGGATCCCCGTAGGTGGGTAGTGCTGTCAGTGCACCTCACGCTGTGCAGTGTTGGCATCACTTAAGGATCTTCGCAGCGTCCCTAAGGCCCCTAGCTGCAGCCTCTTTCATTCCCTTGACTGTACCTCCAGTCATATTCCTTCTTCCGCCTTACTTTCCATCTTCTAACAATTGCTTCAGAGTGCAAATGCTTTGTGGTTTTCCTCCTGTTCCACTTTTCAAATCTTTTGTTAATATTTCCCTTTCAGTGCCTGGCCTGTGGCCGAAATTATAGGTATGTATTTATGTAGTGTGGTATTATTTTATTATTATTATTCTTATTATTATTATTATTATTATTATTATTATTATGATTATTATTATATTCATTTTATTATTATTATTATTTATTATTGTTCATTTATTTCGGTAGACGAAACCTGTTGAAATAGAGCAAGCACGCCAAAGGGACCACTGACTTGAAATCCGAGCTTCCAAAAAATTTTGGTTTCAAACTCCCACCACAGACCCCACACTGCAGCAGTAACTGAACATGATACAGAGCCAGTGATTTTTTCATCCCATTTTGGGAGTCACGAACCTCTGTGACATCTGAGCCGCATGCCACGACACTAACCACCATACCAGCGAACACAAGTTTAAAACTTTATCCAGCGCGTAAGGTTAAACTGCATCAGTTGCAATAATGCAGTTATTTCCAGTCTTGCTCATGGGACTGGAACAAATGAAGTTGCAGTAGTTCCGGAATGGCCCTGGTCTGCCTCGTGTTAAGAATTTAATTAGAGACAAACAAAATTTTCATTCCGTTTTTTTTTTTTTTTTTTTATCTAAGGTCAAATACTCAGTGGTTGAATATGAATCTATGTCTGCCCTGGTTTTTCTGTTTCAAAGAAGATTTTGTGTCCCCTATCCTTTACCTATGATTGATTGTTGTTCGTAACTTGTGGAAATATATCGAATTTAGTACGTTACGTATATGGTAAGATCGTGAGGAAAATTCCCACTATACCAAGACTGTTCCAGAGGTTTTAACGACCTGGAATTCCTTTTGTCTTCTGGCACTTCAATTCACGCCAAGGCTTCCAAATTGCATCTCTGAGGACAATTAGCGCTTCGCCTAATGCAGGCAGTTAGCAAATGCTTGGTTGCGGCTGGCTGTTATACAAGCCTCTCTTCTAGGCGTGAAATTATCCCTTCTTGTTTACTGTGTAATTGAAAGGAAGGAAGGAAGGAGGAATTACCTTCTCCAGAGGAGGATTGTGAAGGAGTTTGTATCTTTATAGCGACTCACCGGGATCAAGTCTTGTGTTGTAGAAGGGGTGAGATTCACACAAACACACACAAATGCATATATATATATATATATATATATATATATATATATATATATATATATATATATATATATATATATATATATATATATATATATATATATATATATATATATATATATATATATATATATATATATATATATATATAACCGAGATTCTAGATCTCGGTGCTTCTATTTTAAAAGGTAGCAATGGATTGTGCGTATAACGCAACTGGCACACCCCCCCTCTTCTCTCTTTCTCTCTCTCTCATCCATCTTTCTCTCTCTCTCTCTCCCATCGCATCCCTCTCCATTACCTAAGGCCATCAATTCAGACACGTGAACTTACAAAAAATAACATTTATTTAAAAGCTGAGTGTAAACTATAATATATAAATATATATATATATATATATATATATATATATATATATATATATATTAATGTGTTATTTTGGGCACTTTCCAAATGGCTACAAGTAGTACTATATACATTACAATAGAACAGTCAAAGTTGAATAAATTTCCTTTCATTACTAATGGCATTGTTAAATTTTTATGATATTTGTTATATGTTTTTTTTTTATTATATTGTGCGGTGATTTTAACATATAGCTATTACTTACTTAGCCTTTTAGCTAAATGCATTTTTGTAAGTTAAACCAACGGTCTGGGACAGCGATGCCATTATCTCGGCTACAAATAGGGAGTTAGTTGTGGATTCAGAAAGGAGAGGAAAAACACATTAGGAGATAAAGAAGGGAATTATTTCCAAAATATCTTTCTCTTAAATTGTTACGTAACATTTATATATATAAACGTTTCGTACTTGTATTGCTAGGCTTCAATTATTATTTTTATTATTATTATATTATTCAGAAGATGATATCTATTCATATGGAACAATCCCACCAAAGAGACCACTGACTTGAAATTCAAGCTTCCATAGCATATAATGGTGTTGTTAGGAAGAAGTAAGAGGAGGTATAGGGGATTTCATAAAAAAAGACTCGAATTGTTAAAAAAAAAAATAATTAATAGATAGATGAAAATTTATCAAAATGCAAGGAGGTTAGTATAAGGGTAGCGTTGCATTGCAACTTCGCTTGAACTTCTGCGGAAACAATTCAGCATAGCCACTCACGGTCCTCTCTCTCTCTCTCTCTCTCTCTCTCTCTCTCTCTCTCTCTCTCAATGTTGGCATAGATGGGTTTTTAGGAAAGGAGGCAGAGGGTAGAGTGGTCTTGGGTAAGTGAAGGGAAGTGAAGGGGTGGAGGGCTCCCTCAGGTTCCATTTGGACTAATGGGAAGGACCCTCTTCTAAATCAAAGCGTAATCCCAGCTGTTAAATGCGGTTCCTTATCTGCAACGACTGTATATGTGAAGTAAAGGGGTTGCCAGATAAATAAACTGAATTTATCGTACCTCGTAACTAGGAGAATAAATGTGTGGCCTAGAATATTACTTAGAATTCCACTATCTACAGGAGTGAAACAGCGCTTTGCAGTACATTGTGATGGAACAAATATCATATTTACGAGATCCTTAGGCGAAAGTATCATAACATAAGACCTGAACAGTTTTTATCTTAATAAAAAATTATTTCTCTACTACTAGCATAGAAAATGTATGCTCCAGATTTTTATTTGTTATCTTCATACTTTATATCCCTAGGTCGAACAGGTCGGAGAGAAAAGCGAGACCAGATTTTGAGTCATTTCTCCTTTTACCCCCTAGATGACAGAAATGAGCGTGCATTGTTAGTAAATTATTGTGAAAAAAAATATGTTCATACAAGCGTTCTTTTACACTGATGTTTTTAATTTATCAACGAGTTTTTATGTGTATTTTAATATGATTTTATTTCAATGCGAACCTTACTGAATTTTTAGTATTCTCATATTAGATTTATTTTTATTTTCCAGTGACAAATTTTCACTTTGGTTTTTAATGATATTAACTGCCAGGTTATTTAAGCTCAAAATGCAATAATATTTTTATAATTAATTTTTAAAATTCCAGACGTCTTTTTGTGGTTTCGAACTCTAAAGACTATAAGATTTTGTCATCTGTTTATTTTGATTTAGGGCAAAAAAAAAAAAAAAAAAAAAAAAGAAAAAAAAAATGGAAAAAAAATAATTGTCAAAATTGCGGGAGGAAGAGGCGACCACCATTCTCAAAATTTTTACATAAATCATATGTTTAAAAAATGGGGATAAAGAATAAAATTAATCAATAGAAATAAAAAAAAAAAAATTCCACTGTACCATGTTCAATTTTAGGAAAAATCACAATATTTATCGCTTAATCGGGGAGTAAGCCTACAAAATGTTTTTTTGTTGTTGTTATTGTTCTTGTTTGGGGGCGGTTGTTAGGAAAGGTCTTTTGAAAAGCCTAAAAGGGTCTGAAAAATGTGTTTCGCGTTGAATTAACGATACAGAAATTTTAGGATTGGATATTTATGATTTATTTATTAGAGTGAAAATGTAAAAAAATAAAAAATAAATAATGTGCATGTTAAACTGTACAGAACAATTATTTTTGATGAAACAGCGTACTTATATTTATTTTCGTTGGTGAAACAACACTAGTTGACCGTAGATTTTAGAACGCGTCTCGAGTCAGCTTGAAGTCAGATCACGCCTTGTTTTTGGTGGAATGCTACGTTTACTTTAAATAAAAGGGAAGTCTCCATGCATTTCATTACATTTCTGTGTAAGGAAAAGAGTTGCAGAAAACTACATTTCTTGGTTTTCTTTTATGTATTCTGCACAGTGTCTAACTTGACCGTTGTCTTTTTTTTTTTTTTTTTTTTATTCATCCTGTTCTATCCTTCAGTGGTTTCTCTTTAAAAGTCTGCTTCAAGCTGAACTGACTTTTCTGTGCTCGTGAATCTGTCAATAAAGTTGTTAAAAGTGGGGGAACACGGGAGCACTTGAATCTACAATATACAAACATACACCCAGTGATGGAAACACGCGTACCGTTCCTTCTAAAGTTAAAATGGTATTTCATATTTCAGATACATCTGTCGATTCACTTTGTGGACCTCCTCTTTGGAGTGACAGAAATAGTTAGGAAGTTTTTGAAAAGGGATTATATCTTCATTTAACTACTGAATAATGAATTTGATAAAGACTGATTTTTCCACTCTACAATTTGATTAAATCAGCTGATAATAGCACAAATGATATTCCGATTTTGTTTTATTTTATCATTGATATTATCTTTAAATGTTCGTATGGACTGTAAAGTATTGAGATTTGATTCGGGTCATTTGTTCTTGATTTTGAAGAATATTTTTTTTAAATATCTTCTTAAGTAATTTATTGCTTTGGATAGAAATTGAAAACTGAATGAAAGCTCGAGAAAAAATAGAATTCATCACATTAATTAACCAGGCATAAAAATAGAAAAGGGATATATATCTATTTTTGCACATCAAAGAATTTCCAAAAGTAATATATTTATTTTCAGAATTTGCAGCAGAATTCTCCAGCACCCAACATTTTTTAATGGACTTATCGTAAATGAAACAATTTCGTCGTATTTTGAAATCTTACTTCATTTTTTCTTTCTTTTTCATAGTTATGCCTATAAAATATCCGCCCCGGTCGTTTTCTTATTTTATTTTCGCATTCCAACATATTTCCCCATCTTTTAAAAGTCGGTATAGCTAAAAGCAATTTCAGAGCATTCCTCTTGGCTCGTATACTCTCCATGTTTTTACTTTCACGAGATTTTCAGAAATGTTTTCGCCATTATTCGCTAGCTCGTGAACGCTGCCAGATTTATTAATGAATAAACTTAAGTAATTGAAAGGAGAGACGTCTTCGATGACCTGCCCATGATCCATGAAAAAGAAATTTTGCAATGACTGGTTTCATACACGTACGATGAAAGTTCAACAGCCGCTCGTCGTGTCAACTTACACAAGACGCAATATTCAGGTCTATCTTTCAATGCCTCTTTCGCTTCCAGAATATCGGCGGAGGACCTTCCTTTCGAATCTACCTATCCATCATCTTCTAGGTCTTCCTCCTCTGTGTCATTCTATCTGTTTTTACTCTGTTATTTTTAGCACCAAACTTCTCGTCCTCTGTTACTGAGCCACGACAAAATCATCGTAGCATCATCTCAACACACTCATGTCCATCTTGTCATGTCAGTTAAACTCTTAAGGTTGTTCTGAGATGCTTATCAAGTGAACATGTCCACGGTACAGGAAAATTAGACAAGCATTTCATAATAAAGCAAGAGACCACAGTTTCATTCCAGTGGCCACATCTATTTCAAAAGCGACTCATGATACCATCTGAATCCAGCGCAGAAATACTATATATTATCATGGACAGTAATGACAAAGAATCGTTTTGGTTCTCACGTGTTCATGAATTGTTGCATTTGGTCAAGTCCTTAGGTGTCACATTCCGTATCAGTATTCCATTAAAATGAGTTCTAAACTGATCAGTGATATACTGAAGATAAACTGTGGCATTGTTACATAGATGGCCAACAATATTCTCCAGTGTCATAAATTCAAGCATCATTACTTTCGGCTAAAGTTTGTCGTGCCTAGATCGTATATGAATACTAAATGCAACGAAAGCGGACGGTTTGTATTAGTTGAAATCAACTTGTTAAAAAATGAAGAATGTTACATGTGGGTATTAATTTCCCGAAATCTATATTCAAGATAATATTAAGTGAAGATCACGTCAACTTGAAGTTATATTCATTCCAATGGGAACGTGTTTAAGTCATTAACTGCAGTGGATTTTAAAGAAAATTTGTTTTGCTTGGCAATTCATAATATCGTGATAAAACCAGTTATGTAACAAAATCCCAGAAACTCATATAAATTTCATATTAATGTAATTATTGTTTTATACAAACCGTGGATTAGAAAGGATTTGTTACAATTATTGCAAATTTTCTAATAGTATCTGCTTCAAAAGGGACGTATTAACTTTTCGTTTGTGCATTCAGCAGGCTGTTATGGAGTGACTTCCTCATAGGTATTATATTAAAAATTGTATTTACAAGCTTCATACCGTTATAAAATGACAACTGGGACAGAGTTAGCGAAAAGATAGTTATCTGTATTACATTATTAGTCTTACAAGAATTTTACCAGATGATTACCTCTTGTTAATTTTTATGGAATTCGCCTATCCAGTGTTTTTAACAGCAAGTCCCTCCTCTCTCCTCCTCTCTCTCTCTCCTCTCCTCTTCCTCTCTCTCTCTCGTCTCTCTCGTCTCCTCTCTCTCTCTCACTTTTTGTTACCTATAGTTGGTAGACGGAATGTGTGAGCAATTACATTCTTTTGAATAGATATCACGTTAGGTCTCACGGAGAAAAGTGTTCTTTGTTAATAAGAATCTCTGTCTCAGAGGTCTACATTGGACAAACCTCTGAGTTTACATAGAAAAGTCCCCGTACGAAGTGTTCGTCGGTTTTGTCTGTGGGCAGAATCGGTGAGAGAAAAGTGTTATTTGAAATGAATTTCTTTCCTATCAAGGAAATATCAGAATGTAGAAACCTGTCATTTTGGGAATCTCCGAAGTTGCGAAATAAGTAATGAGTGTCGTCACAAATTTTTCCTGTATGATGAACCAGTTATTGTCAGTGACGTCATCTAAAGAGAGTGGTCTTACGATAATGCTCGTTCGTTTGTACATCACGTTTTACCTCCTCGGTAAACCCTTTCCCATATAATTTTAAAGGCATTATCCGCCCAGCTTTTCCTTGGAGATGAAGGGTGCGTGACAACCACTCGAAACTGTTATGAACTTTAGAGGTGAGAGTTGTTGAAAACTTTCATTAATAAATTCCTTTTCAGTATCTCTACACATCTGAGGTGACATGTTAAGTGGAAGAAAACCTCTTTCTTTATCACGAGAGATTCATGAGAAATTATTATCATTCTGTTTTTGTGCACTTGTTGGTGAAATGCATCACGGTTCCTTTTATGAGATTTGTTATTATTTTGTTATTATTTCTGACATGTGTGCTAATAAGAGTTATATTTCTTTGTGACAGGAACTCTATTAATCTGTCGCTCTGTCGGCCCCTGTGAGCCGAATTATTTATACCAGTATTGATCACAATAGTGTTTAACGTGATGAAGAGACTAATTGATTCACTGCATGACTATTCAATTTTTGTCGAATTAATGCCGGAGTATAGAGAGAAGTGGCTTTTTTTTCCATTCGTGGGAATGGTTCATTTCCCGGGGTCTTGTTCTGAACAGGCCGTTTTCTGTGTTGATTTTTAATTAACGATTTCAGACTTTCATTTGAATATCTTTCTAGATGTCTGGCGATAGTTAGAAATAAAGATATTTTGTAGGTCAGAGTTCAATTCAGTGCCCAATTAATTTTTGCAAAATCTTGTGAGTTGATTAGAGATTTCCAGTAGGTCACGTTACCATATTCAGTTTAGTGTCTCCTTTATGTATACATTTTATCTATTTACAAAGTCCAAAAGAGCGAGTCACTCTAGTCACAGTCTAACCAACTTCCATGTTCCTCCTCCCTCCCCTCATATATCAGAAACCTTTGCACTGAGTCCAATAACTCTCCCCCTTCTCCACATGGCAGGGGTCGTATATTCCTCTAATGGGAGCAAATGACCTCGCGTGTTAGAAAGCAACCAGGGGCTCGCTGTAATAGGATTACGAGTACTCGCCTCAGCTCACAACCCGAATTTACAGCTGTAATACTCCAGCGGGAAAATATAGGCCCTCCGAATTGCCTCCTCTGGTGAGTGGTTGCCCAGGATGGGGGAGAGAGGTAGACTGGTGTTCATTGCGAAAGAAGGAAGAAGAGTGAATGAAACGGAATGGGAGGAGTTTTGGAACGTTCCAAGATGAAAGGGAAGAATCATTTGAAGGTGTTTTTTATTTTTTATTTTTTTTTACTGGGCTTCTGCTTTTTTCTATACAAAGCAACGGTGAACCCACTTTAGTTTGTATTACATCATGCAAAATTTTCTATTGATAAAGATGGACAGTAACAACGACATACATAAACTAGGAAAAATCAATTTACGAAAACAAATATAATATGGCAACAACGCCTACCTCGAAGGCTTAGGGGGTTTTAGGGAGTAATAGATCAGTTATAGATGCTTTTATATGCTTAGGGAAACCTGTCGTTAGAGAAAGGATCAGAGATGATTATCATCTCGCTAATAACTAAAACTCCCATCTGTTTGCAGTTACTGAATAAATCTATAAAAGAATTAGTGGGTGAAAATGAAAGGATCCTTTAGAAGGAAGCTCCGTTCACAATCCATTTCACTCGGGACCAATTCCAGTGATTACGTTCGTTGGGAACTTCTGTTTCTCTGAATCGTTCTGTAAATACCTGAGAGAGAACTAAATTATTTCAGTGCTCTCTCTCTCTCTCTCTCTCTCTCTCTCTCTCTCTCTCTCTCTCTTTCTTTCTTACTGAGACATAACTAACTACGAATCATATGTTTATCATCGTCCTGCAATCTTTGTTTAAGGATTAAAATCGTTAATAGACGTCAAAATTCCGACTGCACTCTGATCAGTCGACCACAGTTTACCAATTCATCCCTGATGTCACAAGAGTCAGACAATGCTGATTCTTCGTCAGCCATTATTCGCCACATTCTGCTGATTTCTTGTTTCATTGAAAATCAAGCAGTTTCTGATCTTGCTATGACGGCATCACCGCCCTGGGCGTCAGAAGGACGAAGTAGCTATTAACACTCAAATTTGCAAACAGTCATAATCTTCTCACCGAGACATCCTTGACCCAGAGAGTAAAGTCAGCATATTCTGGGTTTATGGAAAAGTGTCGCACTTTCTGGCCCTTGGCTTTGGTTCCTTCAGCTCTCAGCTCTAATTTTGAACTTTAATGGTTACAGAATATTACCAGAGACCTGGTTTAGTGAAAGGGAGGCGCTGGTTTACAGGCTAGAAGTTGAAGTGAAAGAGAGAGAGAATGTATGTTCCTATATTGAGCTATATTTGAATAAGCCTGTACTTACCAATCTTTTTTTATATCTAAGCCATGTATTAATGAGATTTTTACTCTGATTACGAGAGAGAGAGAGAGAGAGAGAGAGAGAGAGAGAGAGAGAGAGAATGTATGTTCCTACATTTTCGCTGTTCTACTTGAATATGCTTGTACTTATTTTTTTTTTATATCAAAGCAACATTTTCCCGAAATGCATGTTCTTATTACTAGAGATAGAGAGAGAGAGAGAGAGAGAGATCCATTAGAAGTTAATTAGGCAATTCATTGCACGTGTATATACGTAATCAACAAGTTACAGATAATGCGGAATTCGAATTTTAATAATAAACAATCTTCTCACCGCAGTCCCTCAGCTCTTATGGATTAATTAATTAAGCAAGTTGTTAAGATTCACGGGTAATATTCCTCGAGGGATTTCACGCATACATCAAGGGTTTGCTTGCATTACGTTCTGACTGAAAAATAACTGATGGATGCCATCACCTACAACTTTTTGGCGGTATGAAGACGATTTGGTATGTGTAAGTAGGTGGATTGAATTTATCTGATCTGTAAGAATGAATCCATAAATATGATTATTCATATTTATGGCTATACCCGCATCTCTCCCTGTACCCAGGGGAGCGTTTATGTATTTACAGAAACACTGGTGCCCCGAGGGAACTGCAAACAACCTTCTGACCGTAATATTGGCTGGAATAGAAAAGCGCCCGCCATGTGGATGCCGTCAGTATAGTTTGACGGCTGTCATCCGAATTCGCGTTGCACTCAGCCTTCGACAGATAACTCACTTTTCCTCAAACCGTCAATTCAGTTCTTTTTCATGTTGGACTTTTATTGCCTCCGTTTCATCTCTGATGCAGTTTTGCTCGCTCTGTGCAGCTGTGTTAAGTTAGAGCCAAAGTTCACATTCACAGATTTTGTATTTATAAAATGTCCCACGTCCATAGGGATGAGGTATATCTGATCACTTTTGGGGTTTCCACCTCAGTATTACGATAAACAATTGAATAAAGGAGAAATAAACGTACTCTTCATAGCTTAGATAAAAAAACTAATGACTTCAATCATGGAAGCCAAAGAGAGGAAACTTCGTGATTGAGCTTCATTGGTCAAAGGTCCTTCGGTGAGGAGGCAGCTGCTCCGGGATGATCCGTCATTTCATCAGAAGTTTCCTGAAGAGGAAAAAAAGGGTAACAAATCTATTGGAACAAATATCTGCAGACTTCTGCCTCCACGACCGAAAGACTCGTCTTATTCAGTCACAGATCTCATTTAATGTGTCCGTGGTATGTTAATACTGCAATCTTCGTAATTGTAGAAAATCTATGAAATTACTAA
The DNA here is from genome assembly GCF_015104395.2 of Macrobrachium nipponense. Classification (NCBI taxonomy): domain Eukaryota; kingdom Metazoa; phylum Arthropoda; class Malacostraca; order Decapoda; family Palaemonidae; genus Macrobrachium; species Macrobrachium nipponense. The sequence goes on along the minus strand of NC_087207.1, from coordinate 97,419,504 downwards.
GTAGGGGTTGATACCTACATACTTCTAAATTATAATATATTTATGAAAAATATGGTAGATTTCGGGTAACCACGATGAATATAGTTCCACATATCTGACCAGTTTGAGGAAACAAACCGCGATTGCACAAAAGATTGGAATATAATATCAAAATTGTTGACAGTGCAAATCAACGTCATTCATCAATGTGCGGTTCTTGTCACCGATAACGAGTGAGCTTTGATCTCGCGTCAGAGGCCTCTCAAAATGTCAGCAACTATAGTTTCACAGAAATGTTTCACTCTTCATTACTAAGAAGAGTCAGTGTCTTCTATCCTGATCTCTTCTGCTTTCTGTTTCAAAGGCATCGCTTCGATGTGTTGAGTGTAGTCATTATTAACCATGTGCTTGATATTGCTTTGATGAGTCAGGGTTTTATTTCGATTGCCATGAACTACCAACGGAATATTTAAATTTGTGTGTGTGTATATATATATTATATATATATATATATATATATATATATATATATATATATATATATATGAATAATTATCACATCACCGTGATTCATATAAAACATTCGAACTACAAATGTCCTTTAATATCTAATTCGCTTTACCTTGGAATTGATATATTTTCATATATGTACAGAAGGGGAATTTTTTAGTTGATAATTTCGTCCCCTCATGGGATCGAACCACCGTCCTGCGGGCAGGCACGAAATCAGGACCAACAGTGACACTACCAATTCGACTAACAGTGAGGCTATAAGTTCATACCGATTCTGACCTTACAAATCACTGTCGAACTCGGTTTTTCGTAATTAAAATCGATATGAAACCCCCTCTACCATGTTAGACAATTCAAACGTTTGATGCACGTACCCATATTATGAATAATTATCACATCACCCCTGATTCATATAAATAATTCGAGCTACAAATGTCCTTTAATATCTAATTCGCTCTACCTCAGTAAAAATATAAGTATGATATTTTTTTTTCACTTCTTATTAAATCAAGGCCACCCACATCAACTCACAGCAGCCGTGTCTTCCCCTTTCCTAGTAGTTAAGAATTGGACATGGCAGCTCCTACCCCCAAATATTCCACCTCTCCTACAGCTAAATGATGCCCCATTGCCATCTTTTTCCACACCTGGTGCTGTCGTCAAATTTCATTCCAGGCAAAACTGTCAACATTGGAAAAGCCGGTGCCCAGATGTGAATATACAAAGAAATGAGAGAGGAATAAGGCGGCTGTAGCAGCGAGTCAGGCTCTCTCTTAGTTATTCCTATAACAGACTCCAATCTGTTCACACTGGCGTGATCTCTCGGTCAGACACCTCCTTATCACTTTCCGGGGTCGAGACCTTTCTCCCCTTATGCTCATCACCCACGCTTGTCTCTACTCAAGACTACGATTGTCAAAACACAAGGTAGGTTTGGTTATGAAATTTGCCCGACGCACAATTCTTTTCCTTCCTTAATTACTGTCTGCTCTCATATATATAACTCAGATTCACATCTCCTTCTGAGGCTAAGTGAAGTGAAGAAATATTTTTGATTGTAGCTAGAAATGTTTATTTATATTGCTAACTTGTACAATCTCTGCCTTACGCAAGTCCCAATTACATTTAACGCGTTTTATATCGAGAATTTCAGTGCATCCTTAATTTGCCGATTTAGGAGAATGCCAGACGTTGTGTACCTCACTCATTCCACAGTGCCAAAGTGGTCCATACAGCCACCCACTTCCAAGTCCAGGGTGGAGAATTGAGCAGCTGCTGATAACTGTTATTTTATGAATGGTGATAATTGACAAAAATTTATTCCTTTAAATACCAGGTTCTTCATAAAAGGGATTTACAGTTTCTGGGATTTTCATAGCGGCACTATTTGATTTGTTAATTACTTAACGTATATATATATATTATATATATATATATATATATAGATATATATATATATATAATGTAAAACACAGTAATATATTGCTCCTTTCCATAGCAAGTTAGGATTTAAAGAAAGTTGACTGATTTTTCATTTTCGACAGCAAAGTCAATCTCATTCAATCTTGACAGATTACTTTCAGAATGATATACTGTCTCCACATATGATATACTCTTCCCTCGTGGTGTTCGATCCTGTTATTTTCCGGGCTTAAAAAAATCTTTGAAGAAGTGATGTTGTTTCCTCTATTTATTTATTTATTTATTTTTTTTTTTGTGTCAGTCCATGCAAGGTAGCCCCAAGCAAATATATCTGAGCTTAGGAGAAGCAAAACAACTGTCTTGAATTTAACAAGCAGAGGAGGGGCATGAGCAAAAGTTTGGTTCCTTTCCCCCTGGATATTTACTGCTTCCTTTACATCCCCGAAGGAAGGAGAAATACGGGTGTGCATAAAACCCCAAGAAGCGCTTTCGAGTCCATGTGGCCTTCTGGGACTGCCACAGGCGGTTCTGGGATTGTCATCAACATCGAGATGGTTTGGCTACGACCAACTTTGTGCAAAATTCAACGTAGGAATAAAAAAAAAAACAAAAAAAAAAACATGCTTCCTTAACATATTTTTTCTTAAAGAGATAACCCATTTTACCGGTGCAAAAAGTAAAAAGACAGCTTTACTTCATTTTATCATTTATCAGTGTATTTATTTAATTGTTATAAATGTATTTATTAAAACTTACTGCATCATTAATGGCGAACTTTCTTGAACTTTATTATAGGAATTTTGGGTTACATAGATGTTTTTGCTTACCTGGCGATGAGGAATGTAAGAACTCCAACAGAAACATTCCATGAGAAGAAATACACGAAGGAAACGGACAAAATTAATTCTTGTGGTGATATGACATTCCATGACGCCCAGATCACTTAATAATGAAGAGGGTGTGAAATCCAAGCGTCATTTAAAAAGAACAATTTAAAGAAAGTTCTCTTTGGACCTCAAACTACGCGGTGAATAAATGGCGTCCACCAATAAAGGCCATATGAAGGGGCCTCCGAAATGAACGGAAAATGGTGATGATGATGATGACGTTGATGGTCATGGCGGACAGACCATATTTCCGCAGCTCGGGATGTGAAATGGAATACAACCTGAATTTCTTCACCCCTAGTGGCCTTGCAGATTTATTTTTCATTTTGTCTCTTTCCTTACATTCATTTGCCTTTTTATTATTATTATTTTACCTTCTCCAGTGTGTACTTGATTTCTGTTTATGAAATTCCTTTAAATTTGTGAAATATAACGACTGCTTTTCTTATGACAAATTTCCTTAGTGTTTGGAACATTTTTCGTTAGCTGAGCAACAAAAAAAAATAGGATGTCTGGTATTCTCTCTCTCTCTCTCTCTCGTCCTCTCTCTCTCTCTCTCCTCTTCCAAAGTATTTCTACATGCCTAAACTGATATTTCATTATTTGAAATGGATATACAAGACTGATGCTGATGTTAACATAAGGGTAATTATAATGACTATAGCAACGGTGATAGCTCTTAAAATTGCCCTCCGTTAAAATAAAAATGCTGTTTTGAAATCACTGCATTTGTAACGAAAAAAAAGTTTCCCGATAGAAGGCCAAATTATTTCGTTACGCCTGTTCATATGGAACAAGTATACAAGGGAACAATGACGTGAAGAGGAATAAACATAAATATTTTGAGTCTATATAATTAAACGAAATGATTGATTGATAAATATCTCCTATATCATGGCATCTAATGACACCCCTTCGCATCATTTGACATAATATTCAGATCGCCAAGTAATTATTAACACATTCCGTGAAAGATGAGACTTGATGACATTTTACGCATGTAAATCGATATTTTCTTCTTCATTAACAGGAAAGTCTAAAGACTCCACATTGTAGAGCAGTGGGTGTTCGCTGGCGAGTTGTTTGAATGGCATTCCATAATGAACAGAGTGAAAAATGATGTCAGTTCGCGCTCATTCTTCATCCAAGAAAAAATGAAAGCGAACGAGAAATCCTCACGAAATATTGCGGAATTTTTTTCCCCCTTCGCTCAGTTATTTATTATGTAACCGTCTGTATTAACTTCGTCGCAGCGGAGGCAAATAAAACTTAGCCAGCATTTGTTTAATTCTGTTTATAGAAGTCGAGCTTGAATGATACTAATGGCCCAGTGAAACGGAACCGAATATGAAAGATATATGTGAACTGATGAATATCGAATATCATCAGTTTTCCGATCAGACAATTTGAATCCGAGCTTCATTTTCTTTCGGGAGCTGGCCTTTCAATACATGTCTCATATGTTATTTTTTTTTTCTCTCTCTCAAAGAAAACTTTTGTATTGGCTATTTGTCTGTCCGTCCGTCGGCACTTTTTTGTCAGCACTCAGATCTTAAAAGCTACTGGTGCTAGAGGGCTGCAAATTGGTATGTTGATCATCCACCCTCCAATCATCAATCGTCCTAAAGTGCAGCCCTGTAGCCTCAGTGGGTTTTATTTCATTAGAGCTTAAAGTTAGCCATAATCGTACGTCTGGCAGCGTTGTAGGTCCCATAGACACGGGCCAACACCGTTTGGCGGCTGAAAGTTTCATGGGCCTCGGTTAAAAGCTTCATTGGGCGTCGAAGAAAGTTTATACAGCATTATACGCTGCACAGAAAACTCGATGGCGCCGAAGAAACGTCGGCGCATTTTTTTACTTGTTTACTCATTCATTTTTCTTCGCAATTGATCTTGGCGCTGCTCAGCAGATAGTAAACTCATTGCCGTAGATGTTGAAAGATTCCTTTGACAAAAGAAAACTTTTGTGAGGATATGAAAGTCAGTCAAGGCCTGTATAAACTTGATCCATTAATTTGTCTTCTCTCTCTCTCTCTCTCTCTCTCTCTCTCTCATCTCCTCTCTCTCTCTCTTTTATGAATGAAACGCGCGAGGGAGAATTGCAAGATGACATTTCCTATTTATGCCGATTATAGTGTTAACAGGAATTCATTATATGTTGATTGAAGTGACTTCATATTAAATGAAGCCTAGTTTAAACTGAAGCAATCTACGTTCAACAGCAATCTCAATGCCAATATTGCAGGTCAGTTTGAACTTGAATGAAGCATTGGGCTTATCGAATCAAGTCGTTTTCCTGGTAATGAGGATCCAGTTACCTGCTTTGGAATCCAGGTATGCTGATTGCTGAACCGACGCCAAGTTTGCATTGGTATGAAAGGTCGCTACGAGTTGCAGCAGATTTGGATGCCGATTCTCCATCCAGGGTGGGATACTATAGGAAATCTTTCATTGTTAATAAAACTTCCCTTCTTCTAAGTATCACGAGACCTATTCAGAATATCCTAGAAAAACCAGGTGTGGTCCTACTTGGAAATTTCGATTCGCCGTTATGATAAAATTTAATAATTAAATATTGCTTGTAGACAGTTGATGAAATTCGTGTATCTTTACTAG
>NC_087207.1:97388490-97411087 GCF_015104395.2 Macrobrachium nipponense | reverse complement strand
AGGACGGATAGGGTGATACGTGCAAACAGACCAGAACGTGAGCGTTGATTGACAAAGTCAAGAATGAAAAGTATTCACTCATTGATGTCGCAATACCATGGGACACCAGAGTTGAGAAGAAAAGAGAGGGAAAAATGGATAACGTATCAAGATCAGAAAATTAAGAAATAAAAGGAAAAGGATTGGGATATGGCCAGTGAAACAAATCGTCTACCATAATCATGGAGCACTAGGCACGATTCCCAAGATCCCCTGAAAAAGGAATCTAGAAAAACTAGAGGTCTTGAAATAGCTTCCGGGATGCAGAAGAGTGTGGATCCTAGAAAACGGCACACATAGTAAGAAAAGTGATGGACTCCCTAAGGAGGCAGGATGCAAACCCGGAACGCCCCACACTTATAAATACCACCCAGTCCGGAATTGGAGGACTGTTGTAATGAGGAAAAAAAAAAAATAAATAATAAAATAATAGAATAATAATAATAACTAATTATGAGGGCCAAAATACCCTGCTAGCATAGTAGCAGCTTACAATGATCGATAAAAGCTTCAATCTATATCCATATAAGATATATCAACTTTTGTTTAATGACGTGTTGAAAATCATTTCCTGCCAATATTCCCTATTTATTAAGGTCAACTGTTAGTGGTTGTGACTTTTCATGGTAGATATTACTATATTGATTGTTTGTTTTTATGGTGTTTTTACGTTGCATTGGACCTAGTGGTTATTCAGCAACGGGACCAACGGCTTTGCGTGATTTCAGAACCACGTCGAGAAGTGAACTTTTATCACAAAAGATACACATCTCTCACCCCTCAATGAATGGCCCGAGAAATCGAACTCGCGGCCACCGAGGTGGCAGCAAAGACCATACCGATCACGCAACTAAGGCGCTGATATTATATATTATATATATATATATATATATATATATATATATATATATATATATAGATAATATATATATATATAATATATACATATATATATATATATATATATATATATATATATATATCATACTAAATATATATATATATATATATATATATATATATATATATATAGAATATATATATATATATATATATATATATATGTATGTATGTATTATACGGGTACTTTACAAATGGTTACAAGTAGTATTTACAGTCCAATAGATAGTTCAAAATTGAATCATTTTCCATTCGCTACTAATGACATTGCTTTATTTTTATGATATTTATTATACTTTTTTTATTGTATTGTGCGGTGATTTTAACATATAGCTATTACTTACTTTAGCCTTTGAGCTAAATGCATTTCTGTAAGTTAAACCGACGGTCTGGGACAGCGATGCCATTATCTCGGGTACAAATAGGAAGTTAGTTGGGGATTCAGAAAGGAGAGGAAAGACATTGGGAGATAAAGAAGGGAACCATTTCCATTATAATTTTCTCTGAAACTGTTACGTAATATTTAAATATATAAACACTTCGTACTTATATTGCTAGACTTTAATTATTATTTCCATTATTATCATTATTCAGAAGATGAAACCTATTCATATGAACAACCCCACCAAAGAGGCCATTGACTTGAAATTCAAGCTTCCAAAGAATTCAATGGTGTTTGTTAGGAAGAAGTAAGAGGGCGCAAAGGGAATTACATAAAACAAGAGACTCGTGTTATTAAAAAAGAAAAAAAAATTAAAAAAATACAAAAATGTATTAAAAGGAAAGATGAATAGTATTAGCATAGCAACTCTCGGTCCTCTCTCTCTCTCTCTCTCTCTCTCTCTCTCTCTCTCTCTCTCTCTCTCTCTCTCTCTCTCTCTCTGTTGGCATGAATGTGTGGCCTAGAATATTACTTAGAATTCCACTATCTACAAGAATGAAACAGCGCTTTGCAGTATATTATGATGGCACAAATATCATATTCAGGAGATCCTTAGGGGAAAGTATCATGACACAAGACCTGAAACAATTTTTCTTTAATAAACAATGATATCTCTACGTAGTACTAGCATAGCAAACGTACTATGTTCCAGATTTTTTATTTCTTATCACCATGCTTCATATCCCTATGTCGAAAAGGCTGGAGAGAAAAGCGAGACCAGATTCTGATACATTGCTCCTTTTACCTCCTACATGACAGAAATGAGCGTAATATATGCATTGTTAGTAAATTATTGTGAAAAAAAAAAAATTCATATACGCGTTCTTTTACAGTGATGTTTTTTAATTTATCAACGAGTTTTTATGTGTATTTTAATATGATTTTATTTCAATGCGAACCTGACTGAATTTTTAGTATTCTCATATTAGATTTATTTTTATATTCCAGTGACAAATTTTCACTTTGGCTTTTTAATGATATTAACTGCCACTTTATTTAAGTTCAGAAATGCAATAATATTTCTATAATTAATTTTTAAAATTCCAGATGTCTTCTTGTGGTTTCGAACTCTAAAGACTATAAAATTTTGTCATCTGTTTATTTTGATTTAGGGCAAAAAAAAAAAAAAAAAAAAAAAAGGAAAAAAAATAGTTGTCAACATTACGGGAGGTAGAGGTAACCACCATTCTCAAAATTTTTAGATAAATCATATGTTTAAAAAATGGGGATACGGAAGAAAATTAATCAATAGAAATAAAAAACAAAAAAAATTCCATTGTACCATGTTCAATTTTAGGAAAAATCACTTAATCGCTTAATCGGGGAGTAAGCCTACAAATGTTTTTTTTTCTTGTTGTTGTTGTTGTTGTTCTTGTTGGGAGGCGGTTGTTAGGAAAGGTCTTTGGAAAAGCCTAAAAAGGTCTGAATAAGGTGTTTCGCGTTGAATTAGCGATACAGATATTTTAGGATTGGATATTTATGATTTATTTATTAAAGTAAAAATGTGGAAATATAAAAATAAATAATATGCCTGTTAAACTGTACAGAACAATTATTTTTGATAAAACAGTGCATTTATCTTTATTTTCGTTGGTGAGACAACACTATTTGACCGTAGATTTTAGCACGCGTCTCGAGTCAGCTGGAAGTCAAATCACGCCTTGTTCTTGGTGGAATGCTACGTTTACTTGAAATAAAATGGAAGTCTCCATGCATTTGATTACATTTTTGTGTAGGGAAAAGAGTTGCAGAAAACTACATTTCTTGGTTTTCTTTTATGTATTCTGCGCAGTGTCTAACTTGTCCGTTGTCTTTTTTTTTTTTTTTTTTTTTTTTTTCATTCTGTTCTATCCTTCAGTGGTTTCTCTTTAAGAGTCTGCTTCAAGCTGAACTGACTTCTCTGTGTTCTTGAATCTGTCAATAAAGTTGTCAAAAGTGGGGGAACACGGGAGCACTTGAATCTACAATATACAAACACACATCCAGTGACTAGAAACACGCGTACCGTTCCTTCTAAAGTTAGAATGGTATTTCAGATACATCTGTCGATTCACTTTGTGGACCTCCTCTTTGGAGTGACAGAAATAGTTGGGAAGTTTTTGAAAAGGGATTGTATCTTGATTTAAGTTCTGAATAATGAATTTAATTTAATAAAGACTGGTTTTTTCCACTCTACATTTTGATTAAATAAGCTGATAATAACACAAATAATTTCCGATTTTGTTTGATTTTATCATTGATATTTTCTTTAAATGTTCGTATGGACTTTAAAGTATTGAGATTTGATTCACGTCATTTGTTCTTGTTTTTGAAGAATATGTTTTTTTAAATATCCTCTTAAGTAAGTTATTGCTTTAGATAAAAATTCAAAACTGAATGAAAGCTCGAGAAAAAATAGAGTTCATCACATTAATTAACCAGGCATAAAAATAGAAAAAGGTCACTTGTCTATTTTTGCACATCAGAGAATTTCCAAAAGTAATATATTTATTTTCTGAATTTGCAGCAGAATTCTCCAGCACCCAATATTTTTTAATGGACTTATCGTAATGGAAAGAATTTCGTCGTATTTTGAAATCTTACGTCATTTTTCCTTTCTTTTTCATAGTTATGCCTATAAAATAACCGTCCCGGTCGTTTTCTTATTTTATTTTCGCATTCCAACATATTTCCCCATCTTTTAAAAGTCGCTATAGATCGGGAAATATGTTGAAATGGGGAGCAATTTCAGAGCATTTCTCTTGGCTCGTATACTCTCTATGTTTACATTTCACGAGATTTTCAGAAATGTTTCGCCATTATTCGCTAGCTCGTGAACGCTGAGAGATTTATTAATGAATAAAACTTAGTAAATGAAAGGAGAGACATCTACGATGACCCATGATCCATAAAAAAGAAATTTTGCAAAATGACAGGTTTTATACACGTACAATGAAAGTTCAACAGAAGCTCCTCGTGTCTCGTCACACTAGACGCGCTATTCAGGTCTATCTTTCAAGGCCTCTTTCGATTCCAGATTATCGGTGGAGGACCTTCCTTTCGAATCTACCTACCCATCGTCTTATAGGTCTTCCTCCTCTGTGTCATTCTATCTGTTTTTACTCTGTTATTCTTAGCACCAAACTTCTCGTCCTCTGTTACTGAACCACGACAAAATCATCTTAGTATCATCTCAACGCACTCTGGTCCATCTTGTCATGTCAGTATAACTCTGAAGGTTGTTCTAAGATGCTTATCAAGTGAAGATGACCACAGTATAGGAAAATTAGACAAGCATTTCATAATAAAGCAAGAGACACATAGTTTCATTCCAGTGGCCACATCTATTCAAAAGCGACTCATGATACCATCTGGAAATCCAGCGCAGAAATACCATATATTATTATGGAAGGTAATGACAACAGAATCGTATTGGTTCTCACGTGTTCATGAATTGTTGCATTTGGTCAAGTCCTTAGGTGTCACATTCCGTATCGGTATTCCATTAAACAGAGTTCTAAACTGATCAGTGATATACTGAAGATAAACTGTGACACTGTTACATAGATAGCCAACAATATTCTCCAGTCTCTTTAAATTCAAGCATCATTACTTTCGGCTAAAGTTTGTCGTGCCTAGATCGAATATGAATTCTAAATGAACGAAAGCGGACGGTTTGTCTTAGTTAAAATCAACTTGTTAAAAATGAAGAATGTTACATGTGGGATTGATTTCCCGAAATCTATATTCAAGATAAAATATTAAGTGAAGATCACGTCAACTTGAAGTTATATTCATTCCAATGGGAACGTGTTTAAGTCATTAACTGCAGTGGATTTTAAAGAAAATTTGTTTGCTTGGCAATTCATAATATCGTGATAAACCGTTATGTAACAAAATCCCAGAGTCATATAAATTTCATATTAATGTAATTATTTTATACAATCGTGGATTAAAGGATTTGTTACATTATTGCAAATTCCCTAATAGTATCTCCTTCATAAGGGACGTATTAACTTTTCGTTTGTGCATTCAGCAGGCTGTTATGGAGTAACTTCCTCATAGGTATTATATTAAAAATTGTATTTACAAGCTTCATACCGTTATAAAATGACAACTAGGACAGAGTTTGCGAATAGATAGTTATCCGTATTATATTATTGGTCTTACAAGAATTTTACCAGATGATTACCTCTTGTTAATTTTTATGGAATTCGCCTATCCAGTTTTTAAGCAAGTTCTCTCTCTCAGCTTTATGATAATTTTGAATTGATATTATTACTATTATTCAGTTTATGAAACCTATTCATATGGAACAAGCCCACAGGGGCCATAACATGAAATTCACGCTTCCAAAGGAAATGATTTCCATATTGTGAATGGTATATTTCCTAAATATTTAAATTACACTTTTTGTTGACCTATAGTTGATAGACGGATGTGGTGAGCAATGACATTCTTTGAAATAATAGATATCAGCGTTAGCTCTCGCGGAGACAGAAGTGAATGTTCTTTGTAAATAAGAATCTACTGTCTCAGAGGTCACATTGACAAAACCTGAGTTTACATAGAAAATTCTTCGAACGAGGTGTTCGTGTGTGCGTCTGTTTCTGTGGGCAGAACCAGTGAGAGATAAGTGTTATTTGAAATAAATTATTCTTCTATCTAGGAAAATATAGAATGTAGAAAGCTTGTCCTTTTGGGAAACTCCGAAGTTACGAAATAAGTAATGAGTGTCGTCACGAATTTTTCCTGTATAATGAACCAGTTATTGTCAGTGACGTCATCTAAAGGGAGTGGTCTTACGAGAATGCTCGTTCGTTTGTAAGTCACGTTTTACCTCCTCGGTAAACCTTTTCCCATATAATTTTTGTGGCATTATCCGCCCAGCTTTTCCTTGGAGATGAAGGGTGCGTGACAACCACACGAAACTGTTATCATGGACTTTAGAGGTGAGAGTTGCTGAAAACTTTCATTAATAAATTCCTTTTCAGTATCTCGACCTATCTGAGGTGACATGTGAAGTGGAAGAAAACCTCTTTCTTTATCACGAGAGATTCATGAGAAATTATTATCATTCTGTTTTTGTGCACTTGTTGGTGAAATGTATCACAGTTCCCTATATGAGATTTGTTATTATTTTATTATTATTTCTGACATGTGTGCTAATAAGAGTTATATTTCTTTGTTACAGGAACTCTGTCGGCCCCTGTTAGCCGAATTATTTATACCAGTATTGATAATTCACAATAGTGTTTAACGTGATGAAGAGACTAATTGATTCACTGCATGACTATTCAATTTTTGTCGAATTAATGCCGGAGTATAGAGAGAAGTGTCTTTTTTTTTTTTCATTCGTGGGAATGGTTCAGTTCCCGGGGTCTTGTTCTGAACAGGCCGTTTTCTGTGTTGAGTTTTAATCAACGATTTCGGACTTTCATTTGATTATCTTTCTAGATGTCTGGCGATAGTTAGAAATAAAGATATTTTGTAGTTCAGAGTTCAATTCAGTGCCCAATTCATTTTTGCAAATATCTTGTGAGTTGATTAGAGATTTCCAGTAGGTCCCGTTACCATATTCAGTTTAGTGTCTCCTTTAAGTATACATTTTATCAATATACAAAGTCCAAAAGATTGAGTCCCTCTAGTCACAGTGTAACCAGCTTCCATGTTCCTCCTCCCACATATATCAGAAACCTTTGCACTGAGTCCAATAACTCTCCCCCTTCCCCACATGGCAGGGGTCGTATATTCCTCTAATGGGAGCAAATGACCTCCCGTGTTAGAAAGCAACCAGGGACTCGCTGTAATAGGGTTACGAGTACTCGCCTCAGCTCACAACCCGAATTTACAGCTGTAATACTCCAGCGGGAAAATATAGGCCCTCCGAATTGCCTCCTCTGGTGAGTGGTTGCCCAGGATGGGGGAGAGAGGTAGACTGGTGTTAATTGCGAAAGAAGGAAGAAGAGTGAATGAAACGATATGGGAGGAGATTTATAACGTTCCAAGATGAAATGGAAGAATCATTTAAAGTTTTTTTTTTTTTTTTTTTTTTTTTTTTTTTTTTTTTACTGGGCTTCTGCTTTTTTCTATACAGAGCAACGGTGAACCACTTTAGTTTGTATCAGATCATACAAAATTTTGTATTGATAAAGATGAACAGTAACAACGACTTACATAAACAAGGATAAAACAATTTACGAAAACAAAGATAATATGGGAACAACGCCTACCTCGAAGGCTTCGGAGATTTCAGGGAGTAATAAATCAATTACAGATGCTTTCACATGCTTAGGGAAACCTATCGTTAGAGAAAGGATGAGAGATGATTATCATCTCGCTAATAACTAAAACTCCAACCTGTTTGGAGTGACTGAATAAATCTATAAAAGAATTAGTGGGTGAAAATGAAAGGATCCTTTAGAAGGAAGCTCCGTTCACAATCCATTTCACTCGGGACCAATTCCAGTGATTACGTTCGTTGGGAACTTCTGTTTCTCTGAGTCTTTCTGTAAATGCCTGAGAGAGGACTCTCTTTATTATTTCAGTTTTCTCTCTCTCTCTCTCTCTCTCTCTCTCTCTCTCTCTCTCTCTCTCTCTCTCTTTCTCTCACTTACTGAGACATAACTGACTACGAATCGTATGTTTAACATCGTCGTGCAGTCTTTGTAAAAGGATTAAAATCGTTAATAGATGTGAAATTGTTTCGCTTCAGTGGATATCAGTTGAATTCAAATATCTTTCTGCGCAACGGAGAAATAGATAATCGCCTATCTGTCAGGTTTAAGCTCTCTCTCTCTCTCTCTCTCTCTCTCTCTCTCTCTCTCTCTCTCTCTCTCTCTCTCTCTCTCTTTCTTACTGAGACATAATTAACTACGAATCATATGTTTATCATCGTCCTGCAATCATTGTTTAAGGATTAAAATCGTTAATAGACGTCGAAATTCCGACTGCATTCTGATTACTCGACCGCAATTTACCAATTCATCCCTGAAGTCACAAGAGTCAGACAATACTGATTCTTCGTCAGACAGTAATCGCCACATTCTGCTGACTTCCCGTTTCGTCGAAAATCATTTCTGATCTTGTCATTACGGCATCACCGACATGGGCGTCAGCAGGGCGAAGTAGCTATTAACACCAAAATTTGCAAACAGTGATTTACGTTGTTATAATCTGCTCACCGAGACACCCTTGACCCAGAGTGTACAGTCAGCATATTCTGGGTTTATGGAAAAGTGCTGCACTTTCTGGTCCTTGACTTTCGATGGTTCCCTCAGCTCTCAGATCTGAATTTGAACTCTAATGGTTACAGAATATTACCAGAGACCTAATTTAGTGAAAGGGAGGCGCTGGTTTACAGGCTATGAAGGTAAAGTTAGAGAGAGAGAGAATGTATGTTCCTACATTTTCGCTGCACTACATGAATATGCCTGTACTTATCTATTTTTTTTTTTTATATCAAAGCAACATTTTCCTAAAATGCATGCTCTGACTACGAGAGAGAGAGAGAGAGAGAGAGAGAGAGAGAGAGAGAGAGAGAGAGGGGGGGGGGGGAGGTCACCCCATGTCCATTACAAGTTAATTAGGCAATTCATTGCATGTATATATTCGTAATCAACAAGTAACAGATGGTGCGAATTCGAATTTTAATTATGAGCAATCTTCTCGCCGCAGTTCCCTCAGCTCTTATGGATTAATTAATTAAGCAATTTGTTAAGATTCACGGCTAATATTACACGCATACATCAAGGGTTTGCTTACATTACGTGCCTGACTGAAAAATAACAGGTGGGTACTTTCGCCTACTACTTTTTGGCAGTATGTGTAAGTAGATTGATTGAATTTATCTGATTTCTAAGAAGGAATCCATAAATATGATTCTTCAGAACCACAAGGCTATGCCCGCTTCTCTCCCTCTACCCAGGCGTGCGTTTATGTATTTACAGAAACACTGGTGCCCTGAGGGAATGCAAACAACCTTCTGACCGTAATATTTGCCGGAATTGAAAGGGCGCGCCATGTGGATGCCGTCAGTATAGTTTCACGGCTGTCGTCCGAATTCGCGTTGCAATTAGCCTTCGACAGATAACTCACTTTTCCCCGCACTGCCAATCCAGTTCTTTTTCATATCTTTCTGATGCAATTTTGCTCGCTCTTTCCAGCTCGGTTAATTTAGAGCCAAAGTTCACATTCACAGATTTTGTACATATTTATAAAATGTCCCACGTCCATAGGGATGAGGTATATCCTATCACTTTGGGGTTTCCACCTCAGTATTACGATAAGCAACTTTGATAAAAAAACGAATGATTTCAATCATGGTTTTCGGGAAAGGAGGCAAAGGGTCGAGTGGTCTTGGGTAAGTGAAGTGAAGTGAAGTGAAGGGAAGTGAAGGGGTGGAGGGCTCCCTCAGGTTCCATTTGGACTAATGGGAAGGACCCTCTTCTAAATCAAGGCGTAATCCCAGCTGTTAAATGCGGTTCCTTATCTCTTACAACACGGGCGGTGTTTGCAACGACTGTATATGTGAAGTAAAGGGATTTCCAGATAAATAAACTGAATTTATCGTACCTCGTAACTAGCAGTATAAATGTGTGGCCTAGAATATTACTTAGAATTCCACTATCTACAGGAATGAAACAGAGCTTTGCAGTATATTATGATGGAACAAATTTCATATTTAGGAGATCCTTAGGGGATAGTATCAGAACACAAGAACTGAAACCATTTTTCTCTAATAAAAAATGATATCTCTACTACTAGCATAGGAAACGTACTATGTTCCAGATTTTTCATTTTTATCTTCATGCTTTATCAGGTCGGAGAGAAAAGCGAGACCAGATTCTGATAGGCATCTCCTTATACCTCCTAGATGATAGATATGAGCGTAATATATTCATTCACATTGTTAGTAAATTATTGTGAAAAAAATGCGTTCCTAAAAGCGCTCTTTTACAGTGATGTTTTATGAATTTGTCAACGACTTTTTATGTGTATTTTATTATGATTTTATTTCAATGCGAACCTGACTGAATTTTTAGTATTTTCATATTAGATTTATTTTTATATTCTAGTGACAAACGAAAAAAAAATAGTTGTCAACATTACGGGAGGAAGAGGCGATCACCATTCTCACAATTGTTAGACATATCAGGATTAAGAAAAAACTAATTAAAGGGGGATAAGGAAGAAAATTAATCGATAGAAATAAAAAAAAAATGTCCATTGTACCATATTCAATTTCACGAAAATTCACATTATTAATCGCTTAATCGGGGAGTAAGCCTACAAAATGTGTGTGGTTGGGGGGCGGTTGTTAGGAAAGGTCTTTGGAAAAGCCTAAAAAGGTCTGAAAAAGGTGTTTCGCGTCGAATTAACGATACAGAAATTTTAGGATTGGATATTTATGATTTATTTATTAGAGTAAAAATGTGAAAAAATAAAAATAAATAATATGCCTGTTAAACTGTACAGAACAATTATTTTTGATGAAACAGCGTACTTATACTTATTTTCGTAGGACTATTTGACCGTAGATTTTAGCACGCGTCTCGAGTCAGCTTGAAGTCAGATCACGCCTTGTTTTTGGTGGAATGCTACGTTTACTTGAAATAAAATGGAAGTCTCCATGCATTTGATTATATTTACGTGTAGGGAAAAGAGTTGCAGAAAACTACATTTCTTGGTTTTCTTTTATGTATTCTGCGCAGTGTCTAACTTGTCCGTTGTCTTTTTTTTTTTTTTTTTTTTTTTTTTGTTTTTTATTCTGTTCTATCCTTCCAGTGGTTTCTCTTTAAGAGTCTGCGTTCAAGCTGAAACTGACCTTCTCTGTGTTTCTGAATCTGTCCAATAAAGTTGTCAAAAGTGGGGGAACACGGGAGCACTTGAATCAACAATATACAAACACACATCCAGTGACTAGAAACACGCGTACCGTTCCTTCTAAAGTTAAAATGGTATTTCAGATACATCTGTCGATTCACTTTGTGGACCTCCTCTTTGGAGTGACAGAAATAGTTGGGAAGTTTTTGAAAAGGGATTGTATCTTGATTTAAGTTCTGAATAATGAATTTAATTTAATAAAGACTGGTTTTTTCCACGCTACATTTTGATTAAATAAGCTGATAATAACACAAATAATTTCCGATTTTGTTTGATTTTATCATTGATATTTTCTTTAAATGTTCGTAAGGACTGTAAAGTATTAAGATTTGATTCGCGTCATTTGTTCTTGTTTTTGAAGAATATCTTTTTTTAATATCCTCTTAAGTAATTTATTGCTTTAGATAAAAATTCAAAACTGAATGAAAGCTCGAGAAAAAATATAATCCATCACATTAATTAACCAGGCATAAAAATAGAAAAAGGAGACTTATCTATTTTAGCACATCAGAGAATTTTCAAAAGTAATATATTTATTTTCTGAATTTGCAGCAGAATTCTCCAGCACCCAATATTTTTTAATGGACTTATCGTAATGGAAAGAATTTCGTCGTATTTTGAAATCTTACGTCATTTTTCCTTGCTTTTTCATAGTTATGCCTATAAAATAACCGTCCCGGTCGTTTTCTTATTTTATTTTCGCATTCCAACATATTTCCCCATCTTTTAAAAGCTGGTATAGCTAAAAGCAATTTCAGAGCATTCCTCTTGGCTCGTATACTCTCCATGTTTACATTTCACGAGATTTTCAGAAATGTTTCGCCATTATTCGATAGCTCGTGAACGCTGCCAGATTTATTCATGAATATAACTTAATAATTGAAAGGAGAGACGTCTGCGATGACCCATGATCCATGAAAAAGAAATTTTGCCAAATGACTGGTTTCATACAGGTACGATGAAAGTTCAACAGCAGCTCCTCGTGTCTCCTCACACAAGACGCGCTATTCAGGTCTATCTTTCAATGCCTCTTTCGATTCCAGATTATCGGCGGAAGACCTTCCTTTCGAATCTACCTATCCATCATCTTCTAGGTCTTCCTCCTCTGTGTCATACCATCTGTTTTTACTCTGTTATTCTTAGCACCAATCTTCTCGTCCTCTGTTACTGAGCCCCGACAAAATCCTCTTAGCATCATCTCAACTCACTCTGGTCCATCCTGGCATGTCAGTTAAACTCTTAAGGGTGTTCTAAGATGCTTATGAAGTGAACATGACCACGGTATAGGAAAATTAGACAAGCGACTCATGATACCATCTGGAAATCCAGCGCAGAAATACCATATATTATTATGGAAGGTAATGACAACAGAATCGTATTGGTTCTCACGTGTTCATGAATTGTTGCATTTGGTCAAGTCCTTAGGTGTCGTCACATTCCGTATCGGTATTCCATTAAACAGAGTTCTAAACTGATCAGTGATATACTGAACAAAAACTGTGGCATTGTTACATAGATAGCCAACAATATTCTCCAGTCCCATAATTTCAAGCATCATCACTTTCGGCCAAAGTCTGTCGCTTCTAGATCGAATATGAATTCTAATTGAACGAAAGCGGACGGTTTGTTATTTAAAATATTTACATCTTACTTAAAATCAACTTGTCAAAAATGAAGAATTTTACATTTGGGATGGATTTCCCGAAATTTATATTTAAGTCGAATTCTTGTTAAGCGAAGATTACGTCAACTTGAAGTTATATTCATTCCAGTGGGAACGTGTTTAAGTCATTAACTGCAGTGGATTTAGAAAAAAAGTCTGTTTGCCAGAAAATTCATAATATCGTGATAATAAGTTATGTAACAAAATCCCAGAATCATATAAATTTCATATTAATACAATTCATTTATGTAATCGTGGATTAAAGTCTGTTATATTATTGAGAATTTCCTAATAGTATCTGCCTCGAAAGGGACTTATAAACTTTTCGTTTGTGCATTCAGCAGTCTGTTATGGAGTGACTTCCCCATAGACATACGTAATATTAAAAATTTTATTTACGAGCTTCATATCGTTTTAAAATACCTGGGACAGAGTTTGCGAAAAAAATCGTTATCTGTATTACATTATTGGTCTTATACAAAATTTTACCAGATGTTTACCTTTTGTTAATTTTTATGGAGTTCGCCCATCCCGTTTTTAAGCAAGTTTTCCTTCTGACATGGGCCTATAGCTCTCTCTCTCTCTCTCTCTCTCTCTCTCTCTCTCTCTCTCTCTCTCTCTCTCTCTCATTAGTTCTTTGATTAGTGACACATTCGTGACCTCCCATACTTTTTAAATTAATTTATCCCAGTTTTATGATAATCTTGAATTAATATTATTATTATCATTTATTAAGTATATGAAACCTATTCATTATGGAAACAAGCCCACAAGGGCCATGACTTGAAAATTACTCTTCCAAAGAACATGGTGTTCATATGGTGAATGGAATCTTATCAATGTACAATGTCCAAGAGAGCGAGTCCCTCTAGTCACAGCCTAACCAGCTTCCATGTTCCTCCTCCACACATATATCAGAAAACCTTGTCTGAGTCCAATAACTCTCCCCTTCTCCACATGGCAGGGGTCGTATATTCCTCTAATGGGAGCAAATGACCTCGCGTGTTAGAAAGCAACCAGGGGCTCGCTGTAAATAGGGTTACGAGTACTCGTTTCAGCTCACAACCCGAATTTACAGCTGTAATACTCCAGCGGGAAAATATAGGCCCTCCGAATTGCCTCCTCTGGTGAGTGGTTTCCCAGGATGGGGGAAAGAGGTAGACTGGTGTTCATTGCGAAAGAAGGAAGAAGAGTGAATGAAACGGAATGGGAGGAGATTTAAAAAGTTCCTAGATGAAAGGGGAGAATTATTTAAGTTTTTTTTTCTGGGCTTCTGCTTTTCTCTATACATAGCAAACGGTTAACCCACTTTATTTTGTATTACATTACACAAGTTTTTGTATTGATAAAGATGGACAGTAACAACAGCTTGCATAGACTACGAAAGAACAAATCACGAAAACAAAGATAATGTGGCAACAACGCCTACCTCGGGGGCTTCGGAGATTTTAGGGAGTAATAAATCATTATAGATGCTTTCACAGCTTAGGGAAGCCTTTCGTTAGAGAAAGGATGAGAGATGATTATCATCTCGCTAATAACTAAAACTCCTACCTGTTTGGAGTGACTGAATAAATCATAAAAGAATTAGTAGGTGAACAAAATGAAAGGAATCCTTTAGAAGGAAGCTCCGTCACATCCATTTAATTCGGGACCAATTCCAGTGATTACGTTCGCTGGAAACTTCTGTTTCTCTGAGTCTTTCTGTAAATGCCTGAGAGAGGACTCTCTTTATATTTCAGTTTTCTCTCTCTCTCTCTCTCTCTCTCTCACTTACCGAGACATAACTGATTACGAATCGTATGTTTATCATCGTTGTGCAGTCTTTTTTAAAGGATTAAAATCGTTAAAAGACGTCGAAATTCCTATTGCATTCTGATCAGTCGACCACAATATACCAATTCACCCCTGATGAAACCAAGTGTCAGAAAGCTGATTCTTCGTCAGCCAGTATTCTTCACATTCTGCTGATTTCCCGTTTCGTCGAAAATCGAGTAATTTCTGATCTTGCCATTACGGCATCACCGCACTGGGCGTCAGAGGACGAAGAGCCTATTAACCACCAACATTTGCAAGCGGTCATTTACGTGGTAATAATCTTCTCACCGAGACTCCTGACCAAAGGGTAAAGTCAGCATATTCTGGGTTTATGGAAAAGTGTCGCACTTTATTTTTTTTCTGGTCTTGGTTTTCCCCCCCCCCCCCCCCCCCCCGGTGGTCCCTCAGCTCTCAGCTCTAAATTTGAACTTAATGGTTACAGAATATACCAGAGACCTGATTTGTGAAAGGAGGCGCTGGTTTACAGGCTATGAAGGCGAAGTGGAGAGAGAGAGAGAGAATGTATGATCTAGAACTTAGCTCTATTTAAATATGCCTTTACTTATCTATGTTTTATATCAAAAGCAACATTTTTAATGAGATTTTTACTCTGATTAGAGAGAGAGAGAGAGAGAGAGAGAGAGAGAGAGAGAGAGAGAGAGAGAAATGTATTGTATGTTCCTACATTTTCCCGTACTTTCTTGAACATGCCCCTGTACTATCTATATATATCAAAGCAAAAACATTTTCCTGAAATGCATGCTCTGACTACTAGAGGGAGAGAGAGAGAGAGAGAGGAGAGAGAGAGAGAGATCACCCCATGCCATCAGAAGTTAATTAGGCAAATTCATTGCATGTATAATATTCGTAATCAACAAGTTAATAGATGTTGCGGAATTCGAATTTTTTATTATGAGCAATCGTCTCGCCGCAGTTCCCTCAGCTCTATGATTAATTAATTAAGCAATTTGTTAAGATTCACGGCTAATATTCCATGCATACATCAAGGGCTTGGTGGGCATTACGTGTCTGACTGAAAATAACTGATGGTACCATCGCCTACTACTTTTTGGACAGTATGCGTAAGTAGGTTGATGAATTTATCTGACTTGTAAAGAATGAATCCACAAAGGCTTCAACCGCATATCTCCCTCTACCCAGGTGCGCGTTTGGTATTTTACTGAAAACTTTGGTGCCCTGAGGGAACTGCAAACACCTTCTGACCGTAATATTTGCTGGAATAGAAAAAGGGCGCGCCTTGTGGATGCCGTCAGTATAGTTTCACGGCTGTCATCCGAATTTTCGCGTTGCAATTAGCCTCGACAGATAATACTTTTCAACGCCACTGCCAATCCACTCTTTTTCAAGTGGGCTTTTATTGCCTCCGTTTCATCTCTGATGCATTTTGCTCAGTCTTTCCAGTTCGGTCCAAGTTAGAGCCAAAGTTCACATTTTACAGATTTGTATCTATAAAATGTCCACGTCCATAGGGAGAGGTATATCCTATCACGGGTTTGGTTTCCACCTCAGTATACTATAAACAAGGAGAAATAAATGTACTCTTTATAAACTTTGATAAAAAACGAATGACTTCTATCATGGAAGCCAAAGAGAGGAAGTTCGTGACTGATGCTTCATTGGTCAGATGTCCTTTAGGGGAGGAGGCAGCTGCCTCCGGGATGCTCCAGCATACATCGGAAAAGTTTCCAGAAGAATGAAAGGGGAAACAAAATCTAATTTAATAAGACAAATTAAAGAATAATCTCTTTTTGGACCTTAAACTACGGCAGTGAATAAATGGCGTCCACCAATGGGGGAGGGGGGGGGGGGGGGGGGGGGGGCACCTGAAGGGGCCCCCCCGAAATGGATGGACGGAAAATGGTGATGATGGTGATGACGTTGATGGTAATGGCGGGCAGACCATATTTCCGCACTCCGGGATGTGAAATGGCAATACAACCTGAATTTCTTCACCCTTTGTGGCCTTGCAGATTTATTTTTCATTTTCTCTCCTTCCTTACATTCATTTTCCTTTTTATTATTATCATTTTCCCTTCTCCCAGTGTGTACTTTGATTCTGTTTATGAAATGCTTAAATTTGTGATATAACGACTGCTTTTCATATGACAAATTTCCTTTGTTTTTGTTGGAACATTTTTCGTTAGCTGAGCAAAAAAAAAATTGATGTGTGGTATACTCTCCTCTCTCTCTCTCTCTCTCTCTCTCTCTCTCTCTTCTCTCTCTCTCTTCCAAAGTATTTGTACATGCCAAACTGATATACGTTATCGAAATAAATGTACCAAAAACTGATGCTGATGTTAACAATAAGGGTAAATATATATGACTATGGCAACGGTGATAACTTTCATAATTGCCTTCCGTTAAAAATAAAAAATGCTGTTTTGAAACAAGCTCTGCATTTGTAGCGAAAAAATGAAAATCCCGACAGAAGGCCAAATTATTTCGTTACCCGCTGCCCCGTCATTATCTGAGTAAAAAATAAAAAAAGGAAAAAGAAAAAAATCGTTCTGTCGAAATGAATGAATCATTTATTATTCATATTTTATTGTGTCTAGTTTACAAAGATGATTGTTTTAATAAATTTGCGCAAAGTCTCCTGCGTTCATGAGTGAACTGACTATTCAATTAGAGAGAGAGAGAGAGAGAGAGAGAGAGAGAGAGAGAGAGAGAGAGAGAGAGAGAGCTTTTGCTTTCAGGGGATGATGAGACCTTACAGACCTTACAGACCTACATCTTTGTTCGTAATATGTTTGTGTGTGTGGTAGTATGTATGTATGTGTATGTGTATATATATATATATATATATTATATATATATATATATATATACTAATATATATATATATATATATATTATATATATTTTACGTTTATTGACCCCCTCGCCTCACTGTTTAATTCATTTTTATTCAGTTCGACTTTTAAGCGGGAGAAAAAAAAGTAGGCGAGAAATCGTCATTTTCCGTTTGGTGGCTGGGGGGGAATAAAGACTCCTGTAAGCCTTAAGGACGGTATCCCAAAAGGAAGTGTTTTTTAGCTAGATAGGTACTTATTAGGCTTACTCTTAAGATTTTTATCTGCGAACCTCTTGCTGTGATATGTTTCTGTTCCCAGATGACCGGCCAGAAAGGCGGGGATAGGCTGCTCCCAAACACCGAAGATTCACACCTGAATTTGTCCTCAGTCCACTCTAGTCCGTGACCCAAGATAAATGTCCAAGCCAGCCTGCAGATGGCCTACAAAGGGGCTACCTGGTGCCCTTGACCTCGGACAAAGCCGACGCCATATCTACAACAGTCCACTTATATAAGGCATCCAGGTACGTCTTGAGATACAGTCATATTGCCAATTCTTTTCCTCCGAATCAAGTAAACTATTCCACATTTCCCCCCAATTCGAAAATCCTAATCTCAGATGAACATCCCTTTGTTCCTTTCCTTGCCTCGTGGGCCGCATGCCACCTTTGTGATGTCCCAAAGAAACCAAGTCTCCATTGAATATTTTTCATTTAACACCAGAGTTCCTCCCCAGTGTGTTAATTAAAAGTGACTGTCCTAGTAGCTGAATTATAGTGCAAGAAGTCTTTATTTACATTGTGTTAATCTGGAACCTATTTCCAGATTCGCTGAGTCCGTGTTCTGTCTCCTCCCGCATGCAAAAGCTTTCTCTCCGCTCATTATCTCAATTTTGGCCAACATTGAAGCAGTTGTTTGATTTTGCCCAGTTTTGCCCATATTGTGACAGGAGCGATCCAGACATTATACAGCGCTCTACCCACGTGGCTACATGGCTACCTTTCAACGGCCTCTTGTAAATAAATTGTAATGTAAAGTAATTAGTTGGTTTTTCCATGGCGACCTTTCTAGAGTAACTAAAACAAAATTCAAATCCTTTTTAAGGTAAGTCAGAAGCCTTTTTATCTCATTTTTTGTTCCCTCAAATGTTTTCCATTTACATATTTGGGATCTCAAGGCTACCAAAACGTAGAATATACATATATATAGTATATATATATATATATATATATATATATATATATATATATTATATATATATAAAAATATATATATATATATATATATATATATATATATATATAGATATATGATATGTATATATGTTATATATATCTATATATATAATATATATATATATATATATATATATATATATATATATATATATAGAGAGAGAGAGAGAGAGAGAGAGAGAGAGAGAGAGAGAGAGAGAGAGAGAGAGAGAGAGCTACTGCATGCCACGAGATTCAACTGAGGTAGACATTAAATAGGTGCCTATTTGCTAATTCATAGGTTATATTATGAAATTTAAAGCAGAAGGAGAATTAAAGCATATATCCCCTTCAGATTAATGGCCGAAAGATTCGTCTCGTATTACTGGCGTAAGTAAGATTTGTTCCTTTTTCTTCGTCACCACTGACTGGAATTTATTCCAATTGACTCTACGTTGAGTTGTGTCGTATAAAAAAGAAAACGTTTTCTTTGAGAGAGAGAGAGAGAGAGAGAGGGAGAGATTGTGATGAGAGAGAGAGAGAGAAGAGAAGAGACAGACAGACAGACAGACAGATGTAAGTGAAAAAGACATTCAGCAAAATTGGACTGCGATAACGGGTCGTAATATAAGAGGAATCACACTGGACTTTTGAACAGCGAGCTTTTTTCATATTTCAGAGACAGTAACTGGCGCAATTATTTCCTCATGGTGGAGCCACGTTTATTGCAGCCATTTTTTCATTTCATTTAAATACGACGAGTTCTCTATTCTATTCTATTGATTTGCACATTGCATCCGAGGGAAAAAATACATATTTGATAAATATTTATTCCATTAACCATATATATATATATATATATATATATATATATATATAATATATATATATATGTATGTATGTATGTATGTATGTATATATATATATATATATATATTATATATATATATATATATATATATATATATATATATTATATATATATGTTATACTATATCATATATATATATATATATATATTAGATATATATATATATATATATATATATGCGTGGTGTGTGTGTATGTGGGGGTGTAGTGTATGTATATGTATATATTAGAAAATTCATCGCTAAAATTGCGCCCCCCCCCCCCCCCATAGAAAAAACGAAAAATACACACACACATACATAAATAAATACTTCCCAATACTCACATACCAACGGAACGTAATACATATATTTCTAACTCCCCCTCCCCTCCCCCGAATGAAAATTCGTAGTCCAGAAAAGGGACTGTTTATGGATCACAATTTAGGAGGATGTCGAATGAACTTTTGACCGACCATTTTCATTTTTCGCAGCTGTCCACGGTGCCCATAGTTTTAATTTAATTCAGCAAACTTTTTTAATTTAATTTTCTCGTGTAAGTCCAACGTTTATGCAGCCATTCCAGCAAGCATTTTCCTTTCAATAAAGTGTGTGATTACAAATCTCTGATTAATGGATGTTTCGTTTATTTGAATAATAATCCACCTCTGACGATGGAAATATTTTGATAGCTTCCATCCAAACACACTTGCTTACGTTTAGGGCAAGGGTTTTCAACCTTTTTTCCCCCCACGTACCCTTTGCGGTATTTTGTAATGTCAGTAATATACCCCTCACTTTGTAAAACGTGGAAAACAAAACCAAAATCAGAAAAAACTGTGCAGAGAGTAAAAGTAAGTACATAACTTCTTTCTGACATAACCTATTGTAAACATGAAAATTTCCATAGAAAAATAAAGACAACTTTTTATAATTTATTTTCTCTGGATATGCAGTAAATTTTCAAGGTTTGTGGTACTGAGCTGCAAAATCAAATACATTGTTACAAATCAGCTGCAGTAGTTAATGAAATGGCTGAAACTCTTTTTCACTAACTATCCTAGTTGGCCGAGGAGCAGTTTTCTGCTTAAAGCACATCGAAGGTTGGCATCTAACATTCATTCGAGGTGCCATGGGGAGCGCGTACCCACCCGGGCAGACACTCGAGTACCCCAGGTTGTGAACCCTTCTTGGGGACTTTATATCAAACTCATGTTTTTATTCACTTATTGATGAGTATCCCATTAGATGAAAACAATAGATCTGTAAATCTTATCGAATGTTTTAGAATCGTCCATTCATACTAAAAATCTTTTTCTGTTCAGCCTGATTGGGTCTACTAATTCGCATTCGCATGGTTTGCGCTTTCGTATCGAGTCCTGATCTCATTCGCTCGTTATTGTTAGCGACTTCATTAGCCAAACTGATATTGAAGCATTCATTCGACGACTTCCTTTCTGCTGCCGATCATTCATGCCATTCATAAGCTGTGTTGAACAGAGATCTTTCACTTTCGCAAATCGATCCCTGAACCCCCTTTTCTGCGAGAGAGAGCCACCAGATTCGCTGAACGGACAGCAGCTCTAATTTGCAGTCATTGAACCCCCCCCCCCCTCGTTGTCGACCTTCCTTAGTTCCCAGAGGTTCTTTATTCCTCTCATCGTTGGACTCTGGAACAGCCTCCTTCAGAGGAGGTCGCGCAATTGGGGACTAAAGAAGTTCGTGCAAACCGCGCAATACGTTACCCTAATACAATTCAACTTTATTATAATAATATGTTAATTTATTTATTAACTTTCTGCATTTTCCCCTTACCCTCTGTTGCTTTCTTTCCAATGAACCCCATATTTTTTGAAGCTTCAATTTCAAGTCAATGGTCCCTTTGGTGGGCTAGTTCCATATGAATAGGGTCCATCTTTCTGAAATAAATAATAATAATAATAATATAATAATAATAATAATAATAAAATAAAATAATAATAATATAATAATAATAATAAATTAATAATAATAATATTTTTGAATAAACAAACTTTGAGCGAAGTGATAAATACATTGCTGCAGGATTTGGAGTTTCCTCCCACTGAATAAACATGACCTAACTCTTTGAAATGTTTAAGTGAGCCCTAAGTTTGGAAATTGAATTTCTATAAAACTGCTGAGGGGGACATTTCCTGACTGCTTCCTCACCAAATCTCAGAGAGAATCCTATTATTTTACATTTTGAAAGGAGACAAGTAAAACATATTTTTACGTTTTTTTTCAAGTTCGCTGTAAAGACTATAAATTTTAAAACGCAAGTCATTCGATACAACACTCGAAGGATAAGACCCCTTTTTATTTGTGGGGTACGTTCTCTTTGTTAGGAAACCCATAGTCTGATTTTTTTTTACAAAAGAAATATTTTTTTAGAGGAGAATTCGGTGAATGACAAGGCAAGCCGTATAATTGTAAGCGTACGTCGTTTAATCTCAAAACAAAAAGCATATCTAAGGTGATAATATATAGAAGATTCGCGAAAACGACATGATTCGTTTCTCTACCAACCCGTCCACTATAAATCAAAAAGGGAGTGACGTAGATGAAAGTGGGGTTCGTAAGGAAATTAGATTGTGTCAGAGGTAAGGGCTGCAATAGGCATGGTGATCATTCCACCCTCCAATCGTCAAAACATACCAAATTGCAACTCATCTTACCCTATAGTTTTTTTTTTTCCGGAGCATGGCACGCACCCTCACTCTACCGCATCAGGTGAGAAACTGAAACGATACGGTCATAGCTGATGGTTTTTATACAGCATTATACGTTGTACAGAGAAACTCGATTGCGCCGTAGAAACTCGGCGCATATTTTACTTGATTTTCTTGAAATGAATCTTTCTTGCGCGAGAGCATTGTTGGGGAAGTTATATCTGCAGAGACTGAGGTTAGCGTGGAATGGAACGTCGTTGTTACGAAATTTGCGACCGCAGAAGCGAGCGCTCGCCTTATCAGT